>NC_136057.1:1796886273-1797111273 GCF_964261635.1 Lissotriton helveticus
TGACAGATCTCACAGGCAAGTTGTTAAATGTTACTATACAAGGAAATGCAGGACAATGAAGCATATAAAAGAGTTAACCTCGTTCTATAAAAAACAAAAATAACCTACTGTGTTAACTACCTATTTTCAAAACGTAGAGACAAATCTCCCGCTTGCTGTAATGGACCTCTAAGTAATGTCCAAAAATCTCTTTGTAAATAATTTCCCTGTATTGAGGTCCCTCACACCAATGCAAAGGGATGTTCAAATGTTTTCACTGACAACCTCCTTTTTTATTATCATCAGCACCTCATGAAATTTGGTATGGCCGACAACAAGAGTGAAGGTTCAGGTAGTTCCACTACAATTACCATTTTTCACACTACAATTTTTTTTATTAAGAGCCTCATTTAAAACTTGGTGGCCGTCTAGTCCTCCGTCGCCCATACAGAGGTGCCTTTGCCAGATTTAGAAATGTCTGCTGGCCAGAAGATATTGACAGGGCCATGCCTCATACGTACACATTTTTTTTTTTTTAACTCCTAAAGTGGGATTTTCTTTTTGGAAATAGAAAGAAAACCTTCCCCCTCGCCACAGGAGTTTTCTCTGCACTTTTCAAAACCCTTTACTGACAGGTATTTTTTGTTATCTTTTTTTTTAATCACCGACTTCAACGTATGAAGTAACAGTATAGTAACATATCCCAGGAAAATATATTGCACTACAATAGAGAGTGTAATCAGGTACTGGGATTAATTGAGCAGCAACAACATCAAGCTTAGCTAGCTGCAAATACGCATTCAAATCAGTGCCACGGTGAACGCTAGTGGACTCTGGGTACACCCATGGCGGCACCATCCATGACTGTGGCATTCCGGTGCAGATGGCATATCTGCCTACCCTTATAGTCAGAGGTATATTATGAATGTTCATTCTAGACCTAGACCCTGCACGACAGTGGGCCTTCGAGTAGGCACAGGAGCTTCTTGTGTGAATAGGTACTCTCGCACAGGATCCCATATGTGTTTGGGTCTGCTCGTAGGTGGGAGCATAAGTGTCCAGCTGCTCATTGCAACATGAGCAGTAATCACCATAAGGTTTTTTACCCTGCAATGACGGGCATTTAAAAACAGCTGTGTGTCCACCCATCTAAATCAAGTAGCCAGACATATAACCAAACCTCTGATGGCCCTTACTCCGTTGAGCCGCCGGAAGAGTTTGACCATGACAGAGACGGAGTAGTCTCTGCCGTCTTTAACTATGGTCCACTCAAATCTAAATCTAGCGGGACGACCATAATGTTCATAATGTTGGTGGGGAGGAAACTCTGTTGCCGTTGTGACGGAGTTCCCTCTCCGCCAACATTTAAATGAGCCCCTTCATTTTTACATGAAAAAAACGTAAGACCATAAAGCATAAATGATTCACAGTATTATACAAATTAATTACTATTTTCCCAGCATAGGGAAATATTTTCATAAACCATACGTAATTTGAATCCAGTGGATTCTTCTTTATTTCCTCCCAATTCACACAATTGGACTTTTCTAACAATGGTAGAGTATGTCGTAGAGTATATTGATAGCAGTATATATGTGGTATACTTAGATTCTATTTTTTTTTATAGTTAGAATACTCGCTACATACATTATTCGTGAATTTAACTATTAAATGGTTACTGGCGATTGGCCCACTAGGAAGCTTTGTCCTGGAACTTGTCGCCTTGCAGGCAGTTGACTTCCAGTGGTGACAATTCTCCATTGGCTGGTGGCAGATAGGGTGATGACCTCCCTCATTATGGGCACTGTTGCCAGTTCTGGCCTTTTCAGTAATAGCCCGATGCATTCTCGGTATTGTAGACTTGTTTTGCTTTCATTGAACTAATTACGCTTCCTCACCTAAAATGTATCATTTGTATGTGAAAAGGTCAGGCCTGGAAACAGTGTCCCTATTGACCTGGAGTAAAGTGGTCGCCCTAGTGTCAGGACATTATGGCAACAAGATTTACAATGTGAATGCAGAGCAAGTTCAACAATCTTGAATCACTCAGACTTAATGTGGCTGAGCAAATATCATTCACTTCAATGATGACTGCTTAAAGACTAAGCAGTTAGGCCGTAACCGCTGTCAGAATCACTGGTTAACATCATGACCATCAATTTACCTATATGCCAGGGGTAGCAGAAGGGACATAATATACCCGGTGACCTTAATGATGTCACAGGAAGTGACCTTGTGTGACCTTTGCCCCTGCATCTTCCCAAGAAGTGATGTTACATAACTCATGACATTACAATAATGGACATTGCTGAAGTTACATAATTGCATAATTACTATTATATGTTCTTCTAAGGGATAACAAAGGTTGGGGTTTTTCTTTCCCTAAGAAAATATTGAAAAAATGGGCTTTACTCGCGCATTTAAATGCACAATTTTCAAAAGCCATAGGCTCGCTAAATATCCAAGTCCTTTCATGGTGTGCCAAGCTACTGAAATCTGACAGGCCCCATGAGGTCATCCAATTATGTTTTTTAAATGTCCTATAGGTGCCTCCTTATGTCAAAAATAACCTCCATTGCTAGGACCAGCGTTTTGCATGGTGGCCCCATTTGCCCAAACATTACATACAATATGCCAGTGTCTGAATTTTCCTAATACTGCTTCTCATGCACTACGGAGGTCCCTCTAATATGTCATGGACCACCATTTGGCATGGATGCTCCATGGCCTTTCCATAGTTGTCTTCCCATGTGCCACAAATTTCCTCCAGTGTGCCACCCACGCAATTTGCCACTGGTGCCAACTATGCCAAGAATTTCCTCCAGAAGGCCAACACATGCATTTTTTCATGGGTGCTCCATGCAAAAATGTTATGGCAAGGCCCGGAGGCCAATATTATGTATCATCTCTTTTACTGCCTCATACACAGCAGGAACAAGAACATAGAATTAGAAAAACAGCCAACGTTCTAGAATCTCTAGAGCAGAGCTTTCCAAACTCTGTGTCGCGGCACTGTACTGTGTCGCCTGCCATGTGCGGGTGTGTCGGGAGATGCAGTGTCTTAACTGCTCTGCCCCCAATTTACATGCACTTCTCTGACCCTCAGTCTCTGCGTGGCTCGCCAGCCTTTCCTGGGCTTTCTTGCCGTTTCAGTACTGCCTTTCACCCATGCCCTGCCCCCTCCCCATACACTACTCCTCTTTCCCTTTACAACTGCCCGTATCATCCCTGCTGCCCTGCACCGCTCTAAGCGTCTCTCCTCGCCCCGTGTGTAATTTCGTGCCTGAAGAAAAAACTGACGTGAATTTTAATTAACAGGGAAAAGTCAGTCTGTAGTTTCCGCCGCCCAAGCACCTTCTTTTCATAAGCTGACGTATTGCACCATGCAGTGAGACCATGGGTACAGTGCCGCTCTAATTTTGCACTTGTTTAATATAGCGCAAACTTGATCCGAATTTATTGGATCACTTTAACATGTTATATTACACAAGGTCACATTCCTGTTTTTAGGCACGAGAAGATTACGTGATTTGGCCAGAATCCCAGGATGTTGTGCGGTCCCAGAGATTCCAATTTTGTTCTCTGGTGCCAAAGTCAGCAGGTCTGTTGCTAGGGCCACGTCCTCTTCTTCCTGGGACCCCCAAAGGCACCCATACTTGCCGCACAGCCTGACCTCGCACCATTCCCGCACAGTGCATCGTAGGGCACCTCCTTAGGGTCCTCAGAACTCTTTGCTATCAAGTTGCCCCCTTTCCATCGGCTTGGATGCAGGCTGGCATGATATTCAGTGGTGGGAGTCGGGCCACGTTGTCCGAAAGTTTGAAGCCATTGGATCTGGATGTGCACTTCTGGGCTCATTTTCTGTTTAACTTATACTTATTCAATTACTGCAGAATTACTCATTGAACAACCTGCTGGTGTTTTCTTGATTGGCCAAACTTCAGGTGTGAAAAATTGTGACTGAGCAATAGGTGATAGAGACACACATGGGTGACAAAGACACAGCCACGAGTCAGACAGAGGAGAGTACCAGTGAAAGGTGATGTCAATATGGGAGATGTGATACAGACAGAAACAGATGGGAAAGAGATAAGATTGGTGAGAGAAAAATTCCAATAAAGCAGAGATAACTGCTGAAAGAAGGTAGACAATTTTGTGTAGTGATACACTGAGTGCTTAATGGAGATAAAGTGGTTGTACAGCCTTACTCAGGTTCCCTGTATACAATGTTGGGGTTGTGTTGGGAGGGAACGTTTGGCTTGCAGTTTATTCTAAATCTTCATTTTACTGTTTAGAAGTTCCTCTGGTCCTCAAAAGCACAGTGATTACGCTCTGTTTGAGTGGAGAAGGCAAGTCACTCCTCATTGGCTGCTGCCACCATTGGCTGCTGACCACCATTGGTTAGCAGTCTAGCACTGATCTCTGCTACACTATTTAGCCAGATGATAACGTGGACGAGCCCTTACTCATGTTCCCTGAAACCAGTTTTAAAAATCGCCATATTTTAAGTATTTGGGGTTGTGTTGGGAGGGAACTTTTGGCTTCAGAGAACCCCCCATCAAACCCCTTTAGGTTGTTCGGGCTCGGTCGCATTACCGTGTCGCAAAATGATGAATGTCTGATAAGTGTGTCACCAACATGAAACGTTTGGAAAGCTGTGCTCTAGAGCATGCATATAATCACTGAATGTGCAGCCATCTTCCTTCTTTTGTTGCTACTCATACACAGATAAGTACATTTTGATAATAGCTTAATTCAGTGTATGAGATGGAAGTTTGATTGTTTTTTTGGAGCGAACTGAGGCTTTTAAAAGGTTTAACATATGTGTGTGAGGAATGTATAATTTGGGAGATTTCTTTATGTGAAAGAAGTTTGTGAGGGATAAGGAAGGAGTTTTATTCATGTTAGCGAGGGGAGTTAGTCTGTTTTGAGCGGGCTTTTACGGTTCTGGTTTTTTAAATATAGGCAAGTTGTGGCATTCCAGTCAGGAATTGGGCCGTTTCTGAGGCAGTTTCAGGTCGTTTGGTAGTAGTGACCCTTTGGTAAGTGGGTCAAGTTTTTGAGGATTTTCATGAATGGAGAGGGCGTTTATGGTTTCGGAGGTGTTGTGGAGTAACGCTAAGGGACGTTGCGTCTACTGAGTATCTCTTAAGTGTGGTTAGCAGTGCAGCATTTTGCTAGCAGGTGTTTTCATTTGAACTTACTTGAGGTTCCGAGGCATGTGTGAGTTCACGCGGCGAAGGTGTAGCGCACAGTTGTGGCGTGTGTACTGTTCTTTGTGACTAAGCAGGTGCAGACTTGATGCAGCAGCGGTATGGGTGCCAGCCGTAGAACTAGATGGTCTGCGCTTGAGATAGGATAGTTGACCCTGGGGAGCCGCCGTACCTGTGTGTGTTCGGTGGCCATTTTAGGTGTGTGGAAAAATGTGCTTTTGGAGGTATTGGGAAGCAGGCAGCAATATTTTGGGGTGAAACAATTGCATTTCTGAGGTGATTGGGACCAGTAACTGCCATTACAATCAGCTGTTAGAAGAGGACAGTATTGGATTTCTGTGAGAGGAATTTTTTACAGTTCATACATTTTGGAAGGAGAATAGAAGGACTAGAAAATTAGTTCTGTAAGGGAGGAAGTTTTGAACGATAGAGTTAGGGAGTACATGGAGAAGATGTTTGGGAATTTAGCAGATAGATTGGATAAAAGGATTGACAATTGTGGTCAGAAGAACATTAAGGAAAAAAGTGCAAATAGGAATGTAGAGGATGAAAGATATTGGTCTGTAGAGGAGGTTGTGCCAGGCACTAATGGTTCTAAAGTCAGAGGAAACAAGAGAACTCTTAAGAAAAAGCATTCAGAGATGCATAAAGAGAATAGAGGGCCTGGGCATAAGGCTCCAGAGTTAGAAGTAGCTATAAACGCTTTAGGGGAGGCTATAAAGCACATTGAAGGAGTAAAAATGTAGTGGCAGGTAAAGGTTCTTTCACAAGTGGAGATGTGTGTTAACCTTTTCTTCAGAGTTTGATGAAACTGAAGAGGAAGGTGAGAGGTGTAGCAAGAAGAGAAAGGATTATAAGAGGCTAAAAGTGGAACAGAGGGACTTTGTGGACCTGTTAGTGGAGGAAATGTTTGCTCCTCTGCTGATACAGCATTTGCCATCACTTCAATAGTCTCCAGCAGGGCATATTGCTCAGTATATTTCATATTGGATACGCAGAGAGATACCAAAAGAAGTGCATACTCGTCTGCGCGCTGAGTGTCCCAGACCAACACTAGAGTCAAAAGTGGCATATATTCCTGAGTTAGATCCCAAAATGCTGAGCTTCTTCAATAAGTCCGGTCATGACCCCAGAAAATGGTTGGACAAAGATTTGAAAACGTGTCCGGATAGGTTGCTGGAAGTCCTTGACCCCTTACCAAGCTGTTCAACTTGTGCGAAGAGGTACATGCGAAAAACACTGGGGTGGACGTAACAGAGTAACGCCAATGGGGCAAGAGGGCAATTTGCCTTCTGGGGAATGCGTTGCAGCTTTGTGCATGGAAAGGCGTAAGAGTATTTTGATGAAAATCGACCCAAGCTGGCGAGCAAAGAGTTTGGTGTGGAGAGCAATGGAATGTTGTTTGGCTAGGAATTTGACCGATATGTCTAGATATATGTGGGCACATTTAATTCCTTGCTGAAGGTCCAGAAGGATATGCAGAAGGTTTTCGATGGGGCCAGGAGAATGCAGAATCAATTCCCCAGCTGTGAACAAGGGATTATTTCCCTGGTCGTGGACAAGGGATCACTTGTGGGTCATTCTCATGGGTAATCAGACCCTCTGGTTGTGGGTTTAGATCAGAACAGGGTAGATTTTATCCACAGAGACAAATGGCGTGATCACGTGGATCACGGAGTGAGAGAAAGGAAAAGGAGCAGCAGGTGATTTAAGCAAAGGCCCTTTATCCATCAATGTAAAACTGGGCAGCAGACTAGCTCAGTTTGTTACAAGATGGAGATAAATTGCACGAGATCCGTGGGTGTTGAGGACGGTACAAGGTTATCATAAGAATTTGTGGGGGGGTCCCACGTCCGGAGAAATGTCCAAGAAATCTAAGGTTTTCCAAAGATCAGGAAGTGTTGGTAACTCAAGAGGTAGAAGCGCTTTCGGAAAAGGAACAGTAGATGGGACAGTAGAAATTCCGGGGTGTTTTGTGAACAATATATTCTTAGTCGAGAAGATAGATACAGGTTTAAGACCTGTAATCAACCTGAGGGAGCTGAACAATTGGGTGTATTACAATCACTTCAAGATGGAAGGGATACACATGTTAAGAGACTTGTTAAGGGAAGGAGATTGGTTGACCAGATTGGACATGAAGGATGTTTATTTGATTATTCCTATGTGTGTAGAACCCAGAGATTACCTTCAGTTCAGGTGGAATGGGGACTGTTGGAGGTTCAAGAGTCTACCGTTCGGACTGATGGCTGCGCTCTGGTGTTTTACGAAGGTTATGAGACCGGTGGTGGCATGGTTGCATTCAAGGGGAGTCCATCTAATTGTTTATCTGGGCGATGTGTTGATTATGGTGGAGGAGAGGACGTTGGCAGTGGAGCCATGCAGAATTGGCTGTACTGATGTTGCAGGATATAGGTTTTGTAGTGAACTGGGGCAAGTCTTGGTACCGGCAGAGGAGATTAAGTTTTTGGTTTCCAGATGCAGACCTTGGAGGATGTGTTGAGGTTACCTATGGAAAGGGTGAAGAGAATTTGCAAGGAGTTGAAAAAAGGTCAAGATATTTGGATTGGATATTGTTGCATTAGTTGGTGAGGTTATTAGGCCTGTTGTCGACATCGATACAAGTAATTGTCCCAGCACCCCTACGCTACAAAGCTCTTCAAAGGTTGATGGGTTATCATTTACGATTAGAGGTGAAGTATTCCTAGAAAGTGAGAATTAATCAAGACACAATGGAGGAGTTGCAATGGTGGTTGTTGACCACGGATGCTTAGAATGGAAGGGCAATTTTTGGGGAGGTTCCGAAAGTGGTAATCGAATCAGATGCAAGTCTGTATGGTTGGAGAAGAAGATGTGCTGCATTGACAACAGGGGACTATGGTCAAAGACACAGAGGGAGAAGCATATCAATTGTTTGGAGCTCCTGCCATGTTCCTTCACAGCGAGGAGTTTTGTGAAGGGGCAAGTGAACTGTTTTGTGCTGTGAAGATGAACAATGTGTCAGCAGTGCAATATGTCTACAGGTTCAAGAGGGTTGGCAGAGATTGCGAAAGAATTTTAGAGATTTTCACTCATTCGCACTCTCTCACTCACTCTTACTCTGACACACTTATACTTACTAATTTTGACACCCACACACCCACATACACATCCACGATCTCTTATACAAACATATATGCTCACACACACACACACACACGCTTTCTCACCCAAACTCCCTCTCGCCCACATGCATGCACACAACATACATTAAAACCATTTTATTTTTCTTATTTAAGATGCCATTGTCCAGATCTTGGTGCTCCACTTTTTCTTACACTAATAGTGAATAATAAACTATTATTTACTATTACTGTAATAAAAATGAGTAGAAAACAAATTTAGAGCATGTCTCTGATAATGCGAAACACCACTGTGTTCTTGGCATTGATTTTGCCACCTCTGAGGCCAGGGGTCGCAAAGGCAGTGCCAGGGCTACCAAGGAACAAGCTAGGGGAAGCAACTGCGATCCCTGGCATTCCCTAAATGACGTCCATGGTTAACATAGTTACTGAGTTTTCGCGTGAATTTAATCAAGTCAGCAGTGTCTTGTGTCAAATTTATACTCAGGGTACACCTTCCAGTACAAGTGGCTACGCAGTACCAATTGGCAATGGGTAAGCCACATAAAATGAGTAATTTTAGCGAAATTTCAAGTTACCTAATGCCACACGATTAACTACTTGCCCTCATTTCTCACCTCATTTCAGATGAATCATTGATAGAATATCGGCAACAAAAATATTGCGTGAACAGAATATCGTGTAAAAAATATTCAGGACCAATGTATTGAGAAGGTAAGTACCAATAGGTAAGTATAGATTTACTGTTTGTAACTCCACATTTATGTTCCTTGAAGATATCTATATCGTCAAGGCATGTGTATGTGAAGTTATATATAGTAAAACTTTGCTTACCTATAGAAACTTACCTTCACAATATTTTTGTCCTCAATATCCTTGACACGATATTTTGTCCATGCAATATTTTCCCCCCAATATTTTGTCTAAATGCCGCTTCAGTTGGCACTAGGATTTCACATGTGACGTATTCTCGCTTAGTGGATCTGACTTTGTGTAGATTCCTAATGATGTTTGTTCTGTTCTAGTAATATTAGGCAACCTTTACACATATTATTAGGGAGTAATGCTTAGTGATGCAGTTTAATATTGCAATTATGTCATGTTTCACATTGTGCTTGACCCATCTGTAGAAAACAGGGTTTTTGTTGCAGTAGCCCCCCTTCACACTCTTTGCCTGGTATGTGATGCAACTTTGACTCGAGTGCACTGGGTTCCTGCTAGCCAGGCCCCCAGTGCCAGTGTTCTTTCCCTAAAAACAAGTTAACTGGTCAGTTGATCTTCAATTGACCAGGCCTTTAACACCTTTGTATGTCCCTAGTACATGGTACCCAGGCCATAGGCAGTAAAAAGTGTCCCTAAAAGATGCAGCATATCTTGTGCCACTCTCAGGGACCCAGCACCAAATTCATGCAGATTACCACTGCAGGCTGCGTGACAAGGTGCTCAAAAAAGGGGAAACATGACATGGCACACACCCTGTGTGCCATCTCCCCTAAACTCTGCATGTAATATCTGTAAGTCACCCCTACAGCAGACCTTACAGCGCTAAGGCCAGGTGCATTATATTACATGTGAGGACATATATGCATGAGATATGCCCCTGTGCTGGCTAGTTCAATTACGGACAGTACAAGTGAGCAGGGAAGCCATTTTGAGTACATGTGCTGGACACTGGTCAAAATGAGTTCCCTTAGCTACATGATGGTGTCACTGGAACTAGAGAGGCTTGGTATCAAACATCTCATATTATTAAGCCCACACTGATTCCAGTGATGGACTTATTAATACATGCACCCAGAGGGCACCTTAGAGGTGTCCCCTGAAAACCTACCAACTACTAGTGCTCTAGCTTACTGTTGTAGACCAGCCTGCCACCATAGACAGGTTTCTGACCTACAGGCGAGTGCCTGTTCTCTGAGGGCAGAAACAAAGCCTGCTCCGCCCGGAGGTGTTGTCACCTCCTCCAAGCAGGAGAGCCAAATGATCAGCATATCAAGGCAGGAGGATGCAAAGGCCTCCACCACATTTGATATGCAACCCAAGGCTTCCCCAGACTGGGGAAATGCCAATCCCATGTCCCATTTGGCACAAGGACAGATGGGGAAATTAGCTAGTCAGGAGGTGTGTTCACCCTCAGGCTAGTACCACCCCTAAGGAGTGCTACCTGAAGCGCACACAACTAGGAATTCCACCATCTTGGTTTTTGTTGGAATTAGGTCCTCTGGGTCAGGGAAGTGGTCATGTAGAGGGTGGTGTTGCCCTAAAGGTAGGTAGCCCATTGGCAACTTCCCAACACTGCAAAACAAAAATATGGAAAGGGTCAAAGGAGATATGTTTAAAGACCTATCATCCCATCTCCTAAAACAACCACTTAAATACCAAGGAGAATGAAAGGTCTATGGTGTGTGGTGGCACAAATAGCTGTGAGGACAGGTAAGTAATAGAGTAGCAGTAGGCTGAGCTATTCCCATCAAACTACCCTTTGTTGGCGGAATCTCATCATATGGGATACTTGTAGAAACACCCGACTCTACCGCCCAAACCATCAGCTGATGGTGCGGGAGTGGATGAAAATGATACACTCTTGCCAAACTGCTGCTCATAGGGTAGTGATGGAAGTGTGTGTGCAGTGCTGTGGTGAAAAGATTAAAATTAGCGACTCAGACAAAAACATTTTATTAAGGAAAGTCTGAGTGTTAATGTTAAAAACACGCCGGGTAGTTGAAACTAATGACTACACTATGGCGCTGTGCAGGTGGTCAACATGTTTCAGCCTTTAAGACATCTTGTCAGGCTTTCGTCAGGACCTAGATGGTAAGCTACTGCCACTGAAGTGCATAAATAACAAAGCAAGAAGTGAAAAAAGGGGGATAATATAATTAGAAATCCAAATAACTACCATGAACTTGGAGCCCCAATGTCCATGTGTAAGATGAATATTCTTTTACAATCCTGAAAAAGTAAACAAGACAATGTGCATTAAAGTATATACCACGTGCTCACAAGAAACTGTGTACATCACACAACAAACAAGGTCAATAATACCCTGTTTATCAATAGAGTCCATTTACTCATTCACAGAACGTTCTCAATACCTGTGAATACTCACCACGCATTGCGAGGAGATAGACCTCACCTCGCCCGGCAACCGCTCGGGAATATGAGGCCCCGCTCTAAGGTACATAAGAAAGCAAATATTTGTGAGAATTAAATGCCTTCTGCTACTAGATAAGTGGGCATCTCCTTGACTAGGGGTCGTAAGAAAAAGTCCACAAAGGTGGACAATGGCTCTAGAAGAGAGCCAATGCCGGAGATGATAGGGCGACCAGGTGGGGGCCGTGTGGGTTTATGAATCTTCGGCAAACAATAAAAGCCAGGCATCACTGGCTTGTCTGTTATCAAGAATTTAGCTTCCTGAGGTGTTATCCACCCTTCCGAACTCGCTTCCTCCACTAAGGTTTTAATTTCAGCGAGTAGGCGAGGGGTAGGATCAGTGGCAACACGTTGGTATGAATCACTATTATTGAGTTGCCTTAAGCACTCTTGTCGGTAGGAAGTCATGACCGTTCTCATTATAATTCAAACTTACGAGAGGACTGTCAAATTATAAATAATGATTCGAGCACAGTGCTTGTCACACGGCTTCGCTACTGATTAGTGTTGTGGCGGCTTTGACGTGGCACGCGTTGGAACGCAATGCGCATGCGCGCCCGAGAAGTGATCACCCGAATGCACATGCGCGCCCGAGCAGTGATCATCCCGAGGTGCAGGTAACAGCGCATGACCTCTATGCAAACAACGCAGTAGGTTTGTTGTGCACACGCGCATTCGGAGTGCGAACGCGGTGCCGACGGGCAATTTACCAATTTACAACTTTAATGAGCAGCTAAACACTAATTGGTTGGGCTATTTAAAGGAGGGGCCCTGATCCGGTCGGTACCTCCACTTCCTCTCGGACGCCTGAGAGAGGTACCGACGGACAGGTAAGGCCACCTCCGTGTGATGCGATTACACTGGCAGCTTAAATTTTGAAGCTCTAAACTTACTGCAGGTAGTCACTGCATGTCTTATTTTAAACTTTGTTTGGGGCATATCATCATCGGAACGTCCAGCTCCTGTGGGGTTGTTTCATGGTCTCTGTAATTCAAGTCTACAGTCAATGGGTTTGATAAACGTTGTTGTAACTAGTAGCAGAAGGCATTTAATTCTCACAAATATTTGCTTTCTTATGTACCTTAGAGCGGGGCCTCATATTCCCGAGCGGTTGCTGGGCGAGGTGAGGTCTATCTCCTCGCAATGCGTGGTGAGTATTCACAGGTATTGAGAACGTTCTGTGAATGAGTAAATGGACTCTATTGATAAACAGGGTATTATTGACCTTGTTTGTTGTGTGATGTACACAGTTTCATGTGAGCACGTGGTATATACTTTAATGCACATTGTCTTGTTTACTTTTTCAGGATTGTAAAAGAATATTCATCTTACACATGGACATTGGGGCTCCAAGTTCATGGTAGTTATTTGTATTTCTAATTATATTATCCCCCTTTTTTCACTTCTTGCTTTGTTATTTATGCACTTCAGTGGCAGTAGCTTACCATCTAGGTCCTGACGAAAGCCTGACAAGATGTCTTAAAGGCTGAAACATGTTGACCACCTGCACAGCGCCATAGTGTAGTCATTAGTTTCAACTACCCGGCGTGTTTTTAACATTAACACTCAGACTTTCCTTAATAAAATGTTTTTGTCTGAGTCGCTCATTTTAATCTTTTCACCACAGCACTGCACACACACTTCCATCACTACCCTATGAGCAGCAGTTTGGCAAGAGTGTATCATTTTCATCCACTCCCGCACCATCAGCTGATGGTTTGGGCGGTAGAGTCGGGTGTTTCTTCAAGTATCCCATATGATGAGATTCCGCCAACAAAGGGTGGTTTGATGGGAATAGCTAAGCCTACTGCTACTCTATTACTTACCTGTCCTCACAGCTATTTGTGCCACCACACACCATAGACCTTTCATTCTCCTTGGTATTTAAGTACTTCCCAACACTCCCTGTAACACCCCTAAATATAGTATTTAGGTGGCACCCCTGATGCCAGGACCTTGGATTTGATTGACAAAATGAAGGAGTGGACAAAGAAGATTGCTGACAAGAGAACAGAGGAGTAGCGACTGACATGGTGCCATCCATGCCAGCCTAACTGCTGCACCCAACCTTGTGGAGAAACTGACTCTTCCTGCCACTGTGCAGACTTCAAGAAACTCGGAGGGCTGCCAGTGCTTTGCAAATCGCTAGAGAACTTCCTTGGAGTAGAGGAGCTATTCCCCTTCAGCCACAGGCACCGAAGAAGCAAAGTCGGTTCACCATCCTGTTGCTTACAAGGATGCTGACACTGCAGCTGCCCAGGAAGAGGTCGCCTTGCGTCCTCAGGTCAGATCTGTCCTCCCTCCAAATGTGGGGACACCAAGACCGACCAGAGCTGTACAGCACCAACACCTGACCCCTTGCATCAACAAAGGCTTCTTGAGTCCAGCCCGGACACCAATGCCGAGGAAGACTGACCTGCATGTTGAGGGATTTCAGGGACAGTGAGACCCACATCGAGAGTGGCCCAGCTGTACTGTTTGTTCCTTTCCTGCAGACCAAGACAAATAGTTAGCCTCCAACCACCGCCACCCGACACCTCAAAGCACCTCTGCACCCGTGCCACACAGCCCGAGTTTGAGGGAGTTGAGGGTGCCAATGGGGTTCTAAGACCCTCAAAGGCTTAGCCCACCCTTGGGTTTGCCTAGACTAGACTGTCAGTCACCACTTGCAGCCTCTTTGTGCAGGCCCCCTCAGCGGCAAGTGTCTACGGCAGCACAAACCCACGCATAAAAGCACGACTGCACCCAAGCCCACAGCCTGCGGAGAAGTGGACCAATGGTGTCCCTACTTGCCCGAACGTCTCAAAGACCGAGCCCCCCTGTGGGTTCACCTGGACTAGCTCCTGAGTCTCAGCTTGGAGCCTCTTTTCAAACAGATTGTTCTCCATTGCCGCCAGAGGTGGCCTATTGGTGCTGGCTTCGACCTTGCCCCAAACTCACCTTCAATCAATCAATCAATCAGGGGTTTGTAAAGCACAACTAGTCACCCATGAGGGTCTCAAGATGGGGGGAGGGTGGCTCTGTTAGGTGTTTGAAGAGCCAAGTCTTGAGGTCCTTACTGAACTAGAGCAGTGCAGGGCTCTGTCGGAGGGGGAGGTTGATCCAAGTCTTGGTTGCAAGGTAGGAGAAGGACTTCCCACTAGTTCTGGTCTTGTAGATGCATGGGATGGTGGCGAAAGAGAGGTTGGCTGATCAAAGTTTCTCTTGGGTGCGTGGAAGAAGAGGCGTTTGTTTAGGTATGCTGGTCCGATGTTGTGGATGGCCTTGTATGCGTGTGTGAAGAGCTAGAAAGTTATTCTTCTTTCAATGGGGAGTCAGTGGAGATCAGGGAGGTGTTGGGTGATGTGGTTGTGACTGGGAATATCCAGGATCAGTCTGGCTGCGACATTCTGGACGGTCTGGAGCTTGCAAAGTACTTTTTTGTTGATTCCGGCGTAGAGGGCGTTGTTGTAGTCCAGTCTGCGGGTGATAAGGGTTTGCGTGACCGTTTATCCTTAAGCCCAGGAAAAGAGTCCAGTAAGTCACTGACAAGTGCCTGAACACATTACGTGTTGTTCCCCCATAGGATAACATTACAGCTCCAGAAATTTCACTGCCAACTTTTGAAACGTATAAAAACTTTGTTTCAAAAAGTACTTACCGAATTCTAATGATCTTGGTATCTAAATTCATATAAAAATAAGTGTTATTTTGATAAATTGGTGTCTGATTTCTTTGAGTTTGTGTCTCACTTACTGCCTTTGTGTGTACAATAAATGCTTAGCACTACCCTCTGATAAGCCTAACTGCTCGCCCACACCACAAGAAAAGAGAGTATTTGGGTTATCATTTGAGCCTCTGTAAACCAACTGGGGTTTGCATGGACTCTTTACATAATGTACCTCGTTTTGGTTCACCATATAAAGAGCCAAACTTCATACACCATCTGTGTGCAAAAATAACTTTAGTGCGTAAAAGTGGATAGATGCTCCTGTTTGCGCTGCTCAGAGTTGTGTGAGTGCTCGCGCAAATAGGAGTACATTTAGGAAGAGGTGTGGCACCGCGGCCAGGGCGACTGACGCTGGAATCTGGGGATCACGGTTCGATCCCCGGCGCCGGTGGCAGGTTAGCCCAGCACCATGTGACTCTGGGCAATAGCTTGCTTAATCTTCCCTACGGCCCCCAGCGCCTAGAGACCCTTGCGGGTGATTGTGCGCTTTACAAATGTGGATTTATTATTATTATTTATTATTTGGGCCTTTGCAGGCACCCAAGATATACATAACTTTTTGGCTTTTTTCAAAGCTTTTTTTCACACAGAAAATGGCCAGAGTACCTTTATCCTGTACTTACCTGAGTGGGAAATATCTTCCTTTGCTTGATTTAAATGTTATAATTGATTTGTTTGCCTTAAAATTAGAATTTTTAAAACAATATGGTTTCATAGCATTTTGAAGCGTTCAGCTAAGTGCCTAATATACATTTGATTTTCTTTACAGAGAACGTATATTAGTATAGAATTACTTTGAGGGTTGGTCCTACAGGAACAAACACCAAAATGTCATTAGACAACAACAATAAATGCAGATTGTGAACACAAAAACATGGGAAATCCTATTTGTTTGAAAGTATACGTTTTTTATATATAACAAAAGTTAAAAAGGAGAAGAGAAACATGAAACAAATCAGCAATTGATCATGAAAGGAAGTAAAATCAAATTAGTCCAACAATTCATGACAAACAGCTATTCCAACAAAATCACAAGCGGCAAATCTCCTTATGAGAATATACGTCACTAGAAAATAACAACATTTCTCAGGAATAGATGGCCGAGTCGATGTTTCGGTCTTTGTGGCTTCAGTCCATCAGACCATCTTCAGGACAGTAGATTTTGCTAAAAAGAAGACTCTTCTGTAATTTATTGAAACCAGCCTAGAACCATGATGTGGATCTATGGTCAAAGCCGTACGGTTATCGCTGATGTATAACAAATATACGTGCAATTTAGGGTGTCAGCAGAAACATCTGTTCCAAAGGAAGGAGAACACTCTTCCATGTGTTGCGTGCCGCTAATATTTTGGGACAAGGCGTTGCGTTGAATCAGTGTCAGTCAAAGAATCACATGCTGCTTTGATAGAATATTTATCCACCTCTTTGTCATAGCCAGTCCCATCTCTTCAGACCATCAGACCTCAGGCGAGCTTTCCCAACACTGTCGCTCAGGCAGCCCATTTTGAACATCTTTGAAGGATATTTTAGATATAAATTGCTTCTCCTTCCACTGAGATGCCTTTGTCTGCTTCCATGGAGACTTTGTCGATATTGAGCTCTGTGGTTGAGATGATAGTAGCTTTAGCTTTATTTCTGGCAAGTGCTACAATATCTAAGCCTTCTATGTTGACTTGTTTGAATGTAGTGCTGAAGCCTCTGACAAAATAGGCTTTGGTATCAATATCAGTCTCAGACCCAGTGGCAACAGTATGGACCTCTTTTGAACGCTTCAATCAGTTTGTCTCCTTCTTACGCTGCATATTTTTTAATCTGCTCAATAAAACACACAGGAATGTGTCAGAGAGAAAAATGTCCTAAGCTCCTCAAGGTTTTAAAGAGGAATTCAAGTGTGGGATTTAAAATTTGTTTTGTTCAGAATCAGACACTTTGACGTTTCAAATTCCAGCAGATGGAGACTCTGATGACTATGGATTTGTTTTTTTTGCCACCTTCAGGCTCTAATTCGAGTCTATTGGCCTGCCTCCATAATGGTAGCACAATTGCCAGGGATAGATTCCTACTTCTATTGGTCCTGCCTCTTGCCATCACTGACTTTCATTTTTGAAACAATGCCTCAAAAAGAAACCGGTATGTCACCATGTTATTTGAGATGAGAACGCAGTGTTTAACCATTTACAAGGCACCAATTCAGGGGCAGAGGGAGGCACAAGTGCACACGTGGGGGGCTGCAAATTAGTTACTTAAAGAAGCGCTGCCGCTAAAGTGAGTAGCAGGCCGCACTGCAAATTAATTCAATAAAAAAGCGCGGCCGCTTAAGTGAAAGCGGACCTCGCTGCAAATTAATTAAACATGCCTGGCCGCTAAAGTGAAAGTGAACTGCGCTGCATGCAAATTAATTAAGTAAAGAAGTGCGGCCGCTTAAGTGAAAGCGAACCGTGCTGTAAATAAAAAAAACATTAAATAAAATAGCGCTGAGAGCCAAGCTAAAGCTGGCCTTGTAACACCACCAGTAAAAGGTCCAGTCCTTATGGGCGGTATACAATGGAGACAAGGCGGTACCAAGGAGGGACTAACAAGCCTATTTACCAATCAGAAGCCAGCATTTAAGAAAGACAAAGACATGAAGCCAATGACAAATATGGGCAGAGAGTGGTCGGGGCTCCTAGTGCATACCCTAATACAGCATGCCTCTCAGAGCGAGTAGCGCATGCGCGCTGCTGCTAGGTTCGACCTAAAAAAGCAGCAGGAGCCTGAAATATTTACTCAAAACAACAGAAGAAATCTTTGTTTACTAAGATCCTGACTAGAAAACACACAATACGAGATCCTCTCGTTCAAAGAGGCCTTGATTGATCAATTTAGGGAGCCACAGTCAAAACTTCAGACTACTACACCTATTTCTGGAGCCCCTCCCTGTAAACTTCAATCAGCTCCATCTAATAATTCATTTTTGTTTTAGCCATTCAGCTCCAGAAACCTTAATTCTTCAACCTTTGACCAGGGGCGTAACAAAGGCCCCCACAGCCCCCGCGGTGCGGGGGGGGGGGGGGGCAGCCCTGCCAAGTGTCACACATCCAGTGTGACACTAACGCATTTTAAGTTACATTACCGCATTACCGCATGTGAAAGGATTGTCACGCAAATCAGCATATTTAAAAGCTAAGTGCATTATCAGTATTTGAGGTTGTCACTGTCAAGCCTGACTGTAAAGCCTGATTTAAAACAGAGTCTGTGGCATCGCGCCGCCCGTGGCTTATGAGCGTTGTTCTAGCAGGCTTGGGGTTCAGCTGAGCTAAGGCTGCAGGCAGCTTTAGTGCTATGTATCCTGGTTGAATAAACTGCCGCGGCTCGGTTGTTACTGGCAGAGTGATGTCATCACGGTGGGACGTCACTGCGCGGAAGCGCGCGCAGTTTATTTTGGGCGCTCGATGAGGCTGGGGTGGATAATTTGCGGGCGGCGCAGCATGTCATCATCTTTAGAGGGTAGCGCAGCCTTTAACTACGGCACCGTCCACCGGCTTTCATCGGCTCGGGCACCATGTGCTAGCTATTGATATTACCGCCCCCTTTGAAGCATGAAATATCTTACTGTAGCCGACGGAGAGAAGTCCGTGACATCGGGGCCGCCTGGACAGACTGGAGGTGGAGGGCCCTTCTGTGAGGTTAGTGAAACTTAGCTATTGCCTCATGTACAGTGGGAGAGAGAGCCTGTCTGTGTGCGCTAAATTGAGATGCTTCCAGCCTGAGCCCCCACGCGCAGCTCTTCCACCGTATCTCGGTTATCTCTCCTAGGTGAAACCTTGGGAGAGGCCGAGGGTCTCTGAAGCGACTGAAAAGGTTTTTTAGGTCGAGCAGACCTAAAAAGCAGGCGAAGCCTGCTTTGTCTGCGAAGACAACTTTTGCTGGCGTGTCTGGAGGAATGTGAGACAGCGATCGCCCACGCGCCTCGCTGTCTCAGATTACTTCTCGAAGGCGCGCACGTCGCCGTGCACGTCCCCTGCCTGGCATTCACTCTCAATCACACACACATACACCCACGCAGGCACAATGCATACACACACGAAAACGGGCAGACAGACACTCGCCTACACACCACCTACCCCCCACCCCCACCCCCACCAACCAGTCATCGTGCTACATACACACGCATACACACACGTGCACACACACGCGCACACATCCCCCTCAGACTCCACTCACCAGGTTCTTCTTGCGTGTCCCTCGGCAGCCAGCGGGTCATTCCGGGTAACAGGCGGGGGCCGCGGGGCTCACCACGAGCACGGGAGCCCCGCTAGCTAACACGGAAATCCTCCAGCGGCCACAGGAGCGCCTGCTTCCTGTTTTTTTCCGTCCCCGCCCCCGTCCCAACAAAGCTTGCCTGACTTCCTGTTGAAGCCGGGCTGCGGCGGTGAGTTTGCTTGTTTAAATTCTTGTTTGTTGCTGCGTCCATGTAAACCCATAACACACAGGAGCATATATACAGAAAAGCGTAACTCGCTTTGTAGGCACACATACTTGATAAACTCAGTAAACAGTTATTAGTTTGATGAAACCACGATAATTTGGGCAACAAACAAGCCAGTTAAAATCACACCACAGATTCAAAAAACAAAACGTTTAAAAAATCATATGCACAAAGAATTGGAGTTTTTGGGTTTAGCCATTAAAAAGAGCTTGTTTAGCAATTCAGACTTCATGGATCACACACATTCTTCTTTAATAAGGACAGTACAGATTGTGAATAGAAGGGCACACAAATAAAACATGCTGTAAATCTTGAGTCGCCATCTTGCATAGAGGTCAGAGAGCACACAGGTTGGTATTTTTGTGCAGTAATGCCGGATTGCGTTGTTGTGGTAATCCATTTGATCCAGGGTTTCAAATAAATCCACACAGTTCGTGTATAAATACAAAACACAGATATCGTTGAAACTATTTAGGTTGAAAGTTATCCTAGATTGATTCATACAACTGAAACTGTGTAGTTGATTTAATGTCTGATGAAACAATCATTTACAATGCAATATGTCTCACATTTACTAGAGTTTGAGTTATTGGAATTGTAGATTACAATGCCTTTTATTAATGTGTCTTTTTTAAAACAAATAAATAAATAGCATTGTCATTTACAATGCCAATAGCATAAACTCTCGCAAATGCGAGACCTATTGCATTGTAAATGCTTGTTTTTATTATTGCTTGGTAAAGGAGCCCCCACCCACCCCATAATCGGGCCTCCTTAAGTTTGTTCAGAGCGTCACTCTCTTCCTCACAAGTAGAGGAAAAGAGATAAGAAGCCGCACATGCAGGCCACGGCTGATCTTTCACTTATTCAGAAACACTCAGTCTGCCGGGTCAGGGCAGCTAGCACGGCACAGCAAACCCCACTAGCTTCTTATTAAATAGAATAAACTGTGCCGTGTTTATTCACGACGTTCAAATAAATGCCATTGATTACTTTCAATTTATTAGGTCATTTTAAACTGCAGAGAACTTTAACCATTTAAACTAATAAAAACAGAGAGTGCAAACATACCTGAGAGCTTACCCAGTTCTATGTGTGAAGTGTGGCTTATCTCAAGCATGTGCCTACCCAGACACCTACTAGCGAATGCACTCCATTCTAGACTTATTCTGAGTTTGCCTATGCCCCTGTCACTCACACAGTAGGTCTCTGCTTTGTTTTTCAGTTGCGTTACAGCTCAGGTCACTGGTGGCTGTTGAGTGAGACTATGAGTCACTCAGCTGATTATAATGAAATTTTCAACCACTTCCAAGCTGCTTTATCTTATTTCTGTAATTTTAGCTAGAGTCTGATCAATGGAAGTTGTTTATATTTCTTACGTTTTGCAGCAGTTAACTCAGTTTCTCCTTCCTCAAATGTGTGCAATTTCTGATATTGTTTCCCTCCTCTTCATTGCTTCATTTTGCTCACGAGACAGTGTCACTCATAGTCATTGAAATGTCACTCATAATTACTCTAAAATTATTAAAATGTCACACATAGCAATCTGAAACCTTGGCAGCTATGGGGGGGGCAGGCTTCCCTACATTTGAAAGGGCCCCCTCGGCCCCACACTGAAGTGAGTGCTGAAGCACAGGCCTGAGCAATGAATGCATCAGGTCTGTTTAGCTTCAGCCTTTCTAACCCGCAGGTAGCAGTGCTCTGAAGAGCCCGGGCACAAAAAAAGAAACAGTTTCAATTTATTAGCTTTAGTTTCTTGACAGCATAGAGAGGCCTGGAAGGTAAGACACCCCAGTGCTGGAGTGCAGAAAGAAACATTGAAGAGAGCGGCAACCAGGAGAGGTCAAAGGGCAGTTCAATGGAAGAAGCAATGCAGAGTGGGAGAGAGAGATGGTAGAACTGTGTGAATAAGGGGGGGGGGGCACACAGAGGGACTTGGTGCAGGAAGCCTGGGGACCCTTCAGCCTTGCACCTTGCTAAGGGCGTAACCACAGCCAGTGGGGGGAGGGGGGCACTCTGCAGTAAATGAAGGGGGGGCCCTAAGCTCTTCTGTGAGAGAGAGGCGTGTTCCTCTCTCTCAAGCAGCCTGCATGAGCTGGCGCAGGACTGAAGAGAAACAAAGTATCAAGTTACAATGTTTCTCTTCAGTCAGAGCCAGAACCAGGCCCAGCACAAGGATGGGGTGGGGGCCCCAGAGACAGCATTCCCCACAGGGCAGGGCACTGCTCAGGAGTCAACCCTGAGAAGGGTGGGGGGCCCAAAGACAGCATTCCCCACAGGGCAGGGCACTGCTCAGGAGTCAACCCTGAGAAGGGTGGGGGGCCCAAAGACAGCATTCCCCACAGGGCAGGGCACTGCTCAGGAGTCAGACCCTGAGAAGGGTGGGGGCCCCAGAGGAGACAGCATTCCCCAAAGGGCAGGGCACTGCTCAGGAGTCGGGCCCTGAGAAGGGTGGGGGCCCCAGAGACAGCATTCCCCAAAGGACAGGGCACTGCTCAGGACCCTGAGAAGGGTGGGGGTGGGGGCCCCAGAGACAGCATTCACCACAGGGCAGGGCACTGCTCAGGAGTCGGGCCCTGAGAAGGGTGGGGGCCCCAGAGACAGCATTCCCCACAGGATAGGGCACTGCTCAGGACCCTGAGAAGGGTGGGGGTGGGGGCCCCAGAGACAGCATTCACCACAGGGCAGGGCACTGCTCAGGATCCTGAGAAGGGTGGGGGCCCCAGAGACAGCATTCACCACAGGGCAGGGCACTGCTCAGGAGTCAGACCCTGAGAAGGGTGGGGGAACCCAGAGGTAGCATTCTCCACAAGGCAGGGCACTGCTCAGGATCCTGAGAAGGGTGGGGGTGGGGGCCCCAGAGACAGCATTCACCACAGGGCAGGGCACTGCTCAGGAGTCAGACCCTGAGAAGGGTGGGGGCCCCCAGAGGTAGCATTCTCCACAGGGCAGGGCACTGCTCAGGATCCTGAGAAGGGTGGGGGTGGGGGCCCCAGAGACAGCATTCACCACAGGGCAGGGCACTGCTCAGGAGTCAGACCCTGAGAAGGGTGGGGCCCCCAGAGGCAGCATTCTCCACAGGGCACAGCATCTGAGAAGCTTTGGATGAGGCAGCACAGAGGAGAGCTGACAGGGGCCGGAGAAGGATTGCAGCTCCCTCCAGGAACAGGATCTGCTGGGACCCATTTGAAGGTAAACACGCATTTGCAATATATGGTTTTGCAATATATGGTTTTGAAATATTTGCATTTGCATATATGCAAGTCATATATGGTTTGGATTGGAATAGTTAGCTGTGGAATTGTGTTGTGTGGATTGGATCTGTGTAGTGAAATAATGTGGCATGGTGTATAGTGTAATTATGTGGATAGAAATTTTGTGGGATTGAGTGAACTAGAATTATGTGGAGTGGGATTGTGTGTTTTGGAGAGAGATTATCTGCAATGGTATCGTGTGCTGTAGAGTGTAGTGGGGATTACTTATGTGGTGTGCTGTTAAATATTGTAGCATGATGTGGAATGTTGTGGTGTAGATTAGATGTATGTGGTGTGTTGTGTAATTGTGTTGTTGGTTTGAATTATGTAGTTTGTTGAATTATGTGGTGTGGAATGGAAATGTGTAGTGTTCAATTTGTGTGACGTGGAAGTGTGCGCTGTTGAGTGAAAATTATGTTGAGTGGTATTAGGAATGTTGCTACGTGGTGCTGAGTGGTATTATGTGTAGTGTAATTATGTTATGTGATGAATTGTGTGGGGATGAATTGTGTGACGTGTGGAATTATGTGGCATGGTGTGGTGCATAATTGTGCGGAGTGGAATTATGCAGCACGTTGCAGAGTTGTATTTTGTGGAGGGTAATTATGTGTTTCAGAGTGGAGTGTAAATATGTTGTGTGAAGTATAATTTTATAGGTTGAATTGGAATTATGTGTAGTTGAATTGTGTTGTGTGGAGTATAATTATGTGGTTTGGAATGGTATTAAGTTGTGTGGAATGTTATTATGTGATGTGGAATTACGTGGTATGGCGTGAAGTGGAAATATGTGTTTTTTAATTTTTAGGATTGCAATTATGTGGTATGGAATGTTGTAGGGTTAAATCATTTATAGTAGAGTTCTGTGGAATGGAATTTTGCGATATTCAAATGTGCTGTGTCTGGTATACTTAGCATAGCTGCCAAGGTTTCAGATTACGATGTGTGAAATGTTCATAATTTCAGTGTAATTATGAGTGACATTTCAACATGACAGGGGCATAACAATCAACCACATTCCAATAAATTAAAGGAAAACTGTATTAAAAAAATGTTTAAGAATTAATTAAGATCATCAGGGTAAGACATAGCAGAGCTGGCTCTAAAAGGAGCCCCCTAAAAAGGCTGGGGCCCTGGGCCAGAGCCCACCTTGCCCATGTCTTAAAACGTCTCTGCGTGGCTGGCACTGTCCCTTGTGGTGATCTAGCTAGAAGTGCTGGTACGGTCCATTTAACGCTCTGGTGTCCCTTGAGAAATGCTGCACTGTCCTTTTAGGTGCTATGGGGTACGGTTCAGAAGTGTCGCCACTGTCCATGAAAGGCTTTAGGACCTGTATGTACTGCCTATGAAATGTTACGAGGTCTGCACGGATTTATGTATGTACTGTCCGATTTGTGTATGCACTTCGCATTGGAATGTTGTGTGTCTTTTTAGAAATGCGGTTCTGTCCTATGAAACTGTCTGAGGTCTGTTGTGGTTTGCCTATATTATCCCTTGAAACGGTTGGGACTTTCCAATTTGTTTGGATCTGTTTGTACTGCCACATGAAATTCTTTGGAATCTGTTGATACTGTCCAAAGAAATGTTCTGGGAACTGGTTGTACTGCCCCATAAAATGCCCAGGGATATGTTTGTACCCCCATGGAATGCTCAAGGATATGTTTGCACTGCCCCAGGGGATGCTCAGGGATATGTTTGTTCTGCCCCATGGAATGCTTTTAGATCGGTTAGTGCTACTGCCCAGTGGAATGCTCAGGGATCTGTTTGTACTGCCCCGTGGAACGCTCTTAGGTCTGGTGGTGCTACTGCCCCGTGGGATGCTCAGGGATCTGCTTTTACTGCCTCATGGAATGGTGTTAGTTCTGTTGGTGCTACTGCCCTGTGGAATGCTCAGGGATCTGTTTGTACTGCCCCGTGGAATGACGTTAGATCTGGGGGCGCAATTGCCCAGTGGAACGCTCAGGGATCTGTTTTTACTGCCCCATAGTGCTACTGCCCTGTGGAATGCTCAGGGATCTGTTTGTAATGCCCAGTGGAATGCTCTTAGGTCTGGAGGTGCAACTGCCCCGTGGAATGCTCAGGGATTTGTTTTTACTGCCCCATGGAATGGTGTTAGTTCTGTTTGTGCTACTGCCCTGTGGAATGCTCAGGGATCTGTATGTACTGCCCCGTGGAATGCTCCAGGTCTGGTGGTGCAACTGCCCTGTGGAATGCTCAGGGATCTGTTTTTACTGCCCCATGGAATGGTGTTAGTTTTGTTGGTGCTACTGCCCTGTGGAATGCTCAGGGATCTGTTTGTACTGCCCTGTGGAATGATCCTAGGTCTGGTGGTGCAAGGTTCTCTTTGTAGTGCCTATGGAATGTTCTGGGATACGTTTGTGTACTGTCCCGTGAAATGCTATGGGATCTGTCTATGCTGTCCCACAAAATGCTGTGGAGTCGGTTGGATGTTTTGATACTGTCCCATAAAGTTCAGTTGAGAAGTGCTGCTTTGTGTCCTAGAAGATGCTCTAAGATCTGTTTGTGTTTTCACTATGCCACCGCACGTGAAGCAGACTGGCAGAGATCGGCATAATTCGTACTGCCCCATCAGCACTGGCGGATGCCTGCTGAGACTACTGGCTCTGCATCTTCCCCACTAAATGTAATCAAATTATTCGGAAAAGTGCTTCTGCCGGTCCGTGGAAAGCATTGCAGGTATGTTAAGATGTGCCCAGAGTGTTCCGTTAAAAGTGTGCTAAGTGTCAAGCGCACGCTGTCCCTTTAAACGTGATGCACCGTTCTAGATGCTAAGTGCTGCTACTATACCATAACATGTGTATTTGTAAGTGCACATTCACCCCGAGGTATCTTGGCGCTGAATAACAAATGTTTCTTATTACCCAACTCAATGGTACTTATTTTATCGACCTCAGATGGACCCACCGGGATTTGAACCTGTGACCATGAGGTCCAACACTGGTCCCTGCAGTGGAAGCGTTAGTCCACTGAGCAGCCAAACCTGGCTAATTGCCAATGAAAGTGCTTGAAGGGGTGAAGCAGGCGGTGTCCCTTTAAATGTCATGTAGCTGTGGATTCGAACTGCTATCACTGTCCCATTGGTGCGGTTACAGGCTTTGGTTGTGAATTGCCGGTAATTTGGCTGCTTTATTCTTCGTAGTGTATTGGGTTGTGATGTATTCCTATAGGTTCTGAATCGATCCCCCTATTCCTGACCCTATTCTGGTTAAACAAACCAACAAGTTAACTAGCAGTCAGCCCATGAGGCAGAAAACTCCCATGATGCAGATACCGTTATCTGACGCAGTCACACTACGGCACAGGAACGTGTTATCTGATTAGGTCATAACGCTTGCGATCTAATTAGACAAGCGATATTCCTCCAGCCCCTGATAAGGCATACGGAGTTCTCATAACAAATCAAACCTATGACAACCTGGGCAAAACCCTGCGGCCATTGTTTTGATTTCACCGAGAACTTCAGCAAAAGAATGTGCTAACGAGCAAGTCGTATGACATCCTTATTGACGTATCTATGTCCATCCTTACGTCAATCTCGGCACCTTAAAGGTATAAATATTACCGATATTGCCCTATGCGAACACACGCGGTGGTGACGAGACGGAGCAGCCATACTTGCCGAAGCGAAGAGCAGAGCAGACCCCGCTGGCGCAGCCCCGCCTTCCTGACGCGCTGAGAACGAGAAGCTGCCTATTTCTCCTGCCGAGAAATCCAGCACCGGCGCTTCCGGGTAGCCCTCGCAGGCAGCCTGGAATATCGAGACCAGAGAGAGAGATACCATCCCTCATTCATCCTTAATTCCAGGTACAGAACTGAATAACCCCTCGCAGAGAATTCTTTAGTTATTCACTTGGCAAAAACAAACTTAACTTAAACTGTAACTTTCTATTCCCGCCCACGTATTAGGCTTAGGTCAGGTACACGGGGTAGGCGTATTTAGAAACACCAGTTGAGTACGTTTAGTCAAATGTATATGTGTATGTAATATATTTTATTCATTTTAAACCTTCATATGGCTTAGAAACCATATCAATGTTTTTACAGTATTATTTTATACTTCTGCTTCTAATGTATGCACTTTACTTAGCTATAAGTATTGCAATAATATCGATCCATTTCTCTTGTATGAGAAAAGAGACTGATCAATAAATAACACCTTTTTATTGAACACGCCCGTCTCTTCCTTTTCTCTACATTCTGATGAGACTAAGAATGCACGTACTGACTGAGTAAAATAAATTGCCTTTTGTTCACACGACTCTCGAGATACACTCTTGATTAGGGGAGAGCAAAGTTGTCATGTTCTATGGTTGTCAGAAACTAAATCCCTTCTTGTCTAATCAGGGAAGTTAATTCCTTCCTGAACATTCGAGAACGTTTCTAGTGAACTCTGAGCTAGCTGGCAAACCCAAAACTTTAAGTCTAATATCGACAGTAGTAGACCTAGTTAACGTCTGGTCTAGGCCTTTACTATTGACGTTGAAAAATTACCTGCAGGGTGCTAGAGCTGCCGTGAGGAGAACGGCTCACCAAATACTCATTCCACGTCGGGAGTGCCGCTCCAGGGGTCCCAGTGCCGCCGTGAGGGAAACGGCCATCGAAGTCGCAGCAAGCCACTTCCGCCGCGGGGACTACATTTCCCAGCTGTCCCGGCGGGTGTGGCGCGACCAACGCAACGTCATCAGCGGAGCGCCCCTTAAGAGGGAGGAGAGCCTCTCGCCTCGCGAGTCGCGCGCGAGGCGAAGCCCGGGCAAAGGGCGGGCCCTCTGTGGCCCTCAGAGGCACGAAAAGGCCAGGCTAGGCCATTCCCATTACATCTTCTTACTGCAAACTAAGGTACTGTTCCCTTTGTGAGTTTCTGGACTCTACATGCTTTACTGCTACGTGTATTGTCATCGTATCATCATTTCCAGCAGTATATCTATCCTATTATCTATTCGGCTCGTCCTGACGTCAGGGTTTCTGCTTTTTCCTCTGCTATTATCCCAAGCATGGGGAAAAAACTGGTCCCCGTTCCAGCTGAGTCTGTGAACACCCTAGACTCATACCTTGTGCAAGTAGTTAACGATATTAATAACAAGCGTAGGCAATCTCTTGGGTTGAGACAATCACCCATTTTTTCGCCAGCAAGTCCATCGACAAGTGCCCTTAGCTTCGAGACATCTGAACTACTGCCAGATAATCTTCCAGGGACTCCTGAAACTCTGATGTCCCAAGACCCGGATTCAGAGGACAAAGCTGAATCTGACCCCCAACCAGATAGACAGGATCTGATCGACTTATCAGATAACACCACCAATGATCTAAATCAGCAGACAGCTGCCACGGTAGTAGTCCTTCACTCTCCGCAAATTGCCACAAGGGCTGTCAGAGCTTGTCGGAAACCTACAGCGAAACGTGGGGGCAAACATCTTAGCAGGAAGAAGGCCGCCACACCACCTCCGACTCGAGCAAGGAAACAGCTCGATCCTGTCACTGATATTGAGCCAAGAAACACCATCGACGAGGACCTTTTTAACAGAATCCAAGATATGATTGATATCAAAATCAGGACTATAATCAAACCATGATAGGGAAATTGGACAAGTTAACATCTGAGGTAAAAAAGTTGGGTGCGGTACATAGTAAGCTGGCAGACGAGGTTGAAAATTTATCTTCCCTCGTCACAAACTTAATACCCACAAATGCGGAAGCCACCCCTAATGAGAGTAGCTCGCAACCCATTCAGCAAGGGCCGTCACTCCCACCCTCATCACCCTCACTACCACCATTACCCGCAGTGGGCCAGGTTGTAGATACTGCAGTCCCTAGCATTAGCACATCTGATGCTATAGTGGAAGCACACCAAGTGGACATTTCTGCCCAATTTATCTTGGAAGCCTCGCCGGTTGTCCTGGTGCTGGCCAACGTCCCAGTCTTAACACAAGGCAAAGCAGAGTCCAACCAGGACCTAAAAGACAAAGCGTTACATTGGCTAACCAACAACATGTTTATGACAGAACAGGGTTTTGATAAGCTGGCAGGGGATATTGTCATGTCACGGAGGGTCCCATGGATCGGTAGTAAGGCCAAAAAGTTTCAAGGGGATTGTGTCATCTTAAATTTTGCCAATGCCGAGGTCCTCCCAGACATTTTAAACAACATCTTCCCGCCCCAAAGACGTAGTGGCTCCATAATTCCTCTCACCCTCAAGTTCTTTTTTGACAAAAATAGGTTTACCACCTTACCTAAACCTCCTACTTACAAAAGATCTACCAATGCCGACGGTTGGGGAGGGGGCCCTAGATTTCGACATCATAATAACTGGTCTCAACTAACAGCTTATAGGGAGCCAGGTAGACCCTATCGTCCAAACGACCTAAACATCAGGCCACCTCCGGCACAAGAGCCAAGAGGGAATGTTTGGGGTCCTAGTATAAGGGGTTTTGATTATAACATCAGGGGTTTTAGGCCTACACAATGGTTGGGAAACGATCAGTTCCCGGTACATCCAATAACCCCACGACCTCTGTGGAACCTAGGACCATTTGGACAGGCCCAGGCAGCTACTCCTTTTGAGTGGGGTTTGGGTACTGGCAACAGATTTGCTCCCTTGTCAGACCTAAATTCCTGCGACTGACTCGAACCAGAAGCAGCCAAAGAACGGGAGGAGGCGTCCGACTCTTTAGTTACAGGCGGCGGTCAGGTATCGCAACAACCAATAGCTGAATGTGCAGAGGAGATTGCGATAGCATACACAGAACCATCCACTGACCACTGTAAGATAATGAGTTGGAACGTGGCGGGTTTAAACGCCAAACGCCAGGATCATGCATGGCTAAGTTTTATTTCCAAGCATCATATTATCGCCCTGCAGGAAACCTGGGATACGGCGTATAACCTTTGGTGGGACGGGTATATTAGTTTCACTAAACCTGCAGTCCCTAGTAGAGCGGGTAGAGCCAAGGGGGGTTTGGTGTTCTTGTTCTCACTGGCTCTAAAAGGCAGTTATAGGCAGATCAGCTCTGATTCCGATAATATTTTAATCATCGAGAGGGTGATCAGCAAAGCTTGTAAGTCACTATATGTTAACTTTTATAATTCTAGGAATAGCGAATATAATGGTCTTAATATCGCAAGCCTAGATTCTATTTTAAATACAGTACTTCAGGATAAAAATTTTGTTTATGAGTTAATTTTATTAGGCGATTTTAATATTCATTTATGCGAATTAGCCTGCAAGGGTAGTGATGTAAAGGATGTCGAGGATGTAGCCATACAAGGCCCTCATTTTGAACATTCTGCAGAGGGGCAGGAGCTTGAGGAACTCCTGGCCAACTTTGATTTAATTGAACCTGACTGCGCTCTGAGAATTCCAACTTTTACCGGCACCCTACATGGCTCAGTGATCGATTATATTTTCGTAACTCGGGGAATTTTAAGCTGGACCATGGCCTATTGCACCGTACCCACTCACTTCAGCGATCACAACCCTGTTCTGCTTGAAGTGGCCTGGGGTGCCTATATGGGGGCACCCCCAGCAACGGAAAAAGTGGCACATCCTTTGAGGTCCGTTGATCAAAACAGAAGAGTGAAGTGGGCCAAAGTGATACCTGAAAATTTCTATAAAAAATGCTTCCCCAAAATTAAAGCCCAAGTTGAGCTTTGTAGAAACCCGGGTACACACGGGCACACCATAGTCGCAGCATACGAGGCAATCTGCACCCAAGTCTCGAAGGACCTCTTGGTTAAACCCACCCCGGGAGCACAAGGTCACAAGCGCTGGTTTGATCACGAATGCTCGAAAGCACACAGAGAACTGCTAGCGGCACTAAAACTTGTACCCAGGGATTGAGCTGAAATCTCCAGAAAAAGGAAGATCTACAAGGCGGCCACAAAAAATCGCAAAAACGCAATCAAACGCGAAACCTGGGATGATCTCCTTTCCGCGGCTGTATTAAAGGACAGTAGGAGATTTTGGGAGATTTTAAGGCAACCGCTATTTGCGGAAGATAACAACGCACCCATGGACTGTGTGATTGCTGATGAAACATGGTTGTCCTTTTTTAAGAATGTTTATGGGGGAGATGACGACGAAAGCAGAAATAGGGGCCAGCCGTCTAGGAAAAACGTACACCCCATTATCTTCAACTCGCTAGAAGTTGAAAAAGCGCTCCTGGCAACCACTAAACACAAGGCACCTGGCCCGGATGGGGTCCCGGCTGACTTCTTCATGTTCTCTCCCAAACTATGGGCCGAGGTAATGGCAAATTTGTTTAACGCAGTGAACAGCAACCCGGCGCCTGCCACATGGGCCATATCCACGATCGTCCCCATTTTCAAAAACAAAGGTCGCAGGGACGATCCCTCTTTTTATAGGCCCATATCCCTACTGGACTCGACTATAAAAATATTGGGCAGAGTTCTGTTAGCTAGATTGAGGGAGAACATTGAGGACCGTGGAGGCCTATCAGACTTGCAATACGGCTTTAGAGAGAGAAAGGGTACCATCGAACAGTGTACCAACTTACATCTTCTTATTTCCAAGTATACTGTAGCCAAGGAGGGGTCTGTGTTTCTTGCCTTTATGGACCTTTCATCGGCGTTCGATCTTGTCAACAGATCAAAATTGTGGGTGATCTTGTTGGAGCTGGGCATCGAAGAAGCCTTGGTCTCGTTCATGGCCACTATGCATCAGGAACTCTTCGCAGCAGTCCGAGTGTCAAACAACGGTAGATGTACCCCATTATTTAAATCCTTAAAGGGGGTACGTCAAGGCTGCATTTTAGCCCCCACGCTTTTTACCATCTACATCAATGGCTTGGGGGCACATCTGCGCGGCCTGAAGGCGGACGTCCCACGTGCAGGGGATGTGCAAATTCCGGCACTCCTGTACGCTGACGACGCCGTGCTGATTGCTCGAACTGGTGTTGGCCTCCAGACTCTTTTGGACGCATTTGGTATTTTTATGAATAATTTGGACCTGAAGGTGAATGTATCAAAATCGCACACTATGGTAATGGGGCGCGAGCGCACCAAAAAAAGGCACAAATCTTTCTTTTGTAGTGGGGTCCCCGTCTCAATGGTAACGACATTCCCCTATTTGGGTGTTTTATTTGATCAAAAGGGAACATGGGGACCACAGATAAGAGCCAAAAAGTTGGCGGTAATTAGATCCTCTTCAGCGATCCTTGGTTTTGCAGGCAAACTGGGAGCCCGGCCCATGGAAGCCCTTCTAAAGATCTATAAGAGCAAGCCAGTGGCCATTGCACTTTACGGTTCTCCATTGTGGGGCTATGCTAACCTTGACTCTATCCAGAGAGCTGAAAACAGATTTATTAGATCTCTTTTATCTGTTCCTCAGTCTACCCCGACCTATTCAATCCATCAAGAGGTGGGCCTACCATATTTGTCAGACCTACTGAGTTTAGCACCCCTGATTCTATGGTTGAAATTATGGCTAAATGAAGATCTTCCACTAAACCATACAATCCTGAAGGATGTTTTATCATTAGATAAATATAGCAGTATCCCATGGATGGCATACCTAATTAAATCTTTTACTGACCTGGGCCGCCCTGAGCTCTTTCTATGTCCAGACAAAATCAGGGTTGAAGATATAGGTCACGTAAAAAAGGCATATATGTATAGAAAGGAAGCGCACCGTGAGGATGCAGAATTAGTGAAGCCATCAGTTAGGTCTCATAACCTTTTGGTTAGTGCCCCCTCAATCGCACCTTATCTTATTTTTGTAACCGTTCCCTACCACAGGTTCTTGCTAACCAAATTCAGGTTTAACCTGATACATTACCATCTTGGTTCATATAAGGGATGGCAGAAGCCAGATGAAGCCCCACCATGTAGATGCGATGACTTTTCGGTGCAGGATACACTGCACTTCGTCATGTTTTGCAGCTTTTTTCAGGAGCAGAGGAAAAAATACCTACTCCCTGTCCTGAAAGAAGCAGGCTTCACTCAGGTCCGCCCAGCCTTGCTTTACTTACAGCTTTTGTCAAATCCCCACACTACCTTTTGCATCGCGAATTTCTTAGTTTCCGCAGCGAGGGTAAAAGCTGCCGGTCAAAACTCGCCTTAGTAATTTTTAAGGGTTTTCTTTTATTAGATTTATTTCTGCCTCTTATGAATGAATTTGTATAGTTTTAACTTTTGTATAGTATCTAATTTTATCTGTAGTTTTAATGACTTTTATGAAAATGCTGGGCTATGTATGTATGGGCATATGTATCCTATGTTATGTTTTATTGTTTATTGTGCGTGTTTCTTTGTATGACTTGTTAAAAGTCGAATAAAGATATCCTGACTGACTGACTATTGACGGTATTATTCCAATGCGCAGAGCCTATTGGGATAATAGGAACTACACTACATGGCGCCCAACACGTTTGGAAAGGGCGATAAAACTAACGTAAGACATTTAAAGTAACTCAGTCGTGCTTTCTCACTCAGACCCCTTTCTCCCATAATACTCCAAAGACGTCTGGAGTGGGTAAAAGGTTATATCCGCCAGACCTCGCAGGAGGGAACTCCTATGTATGGTTCTTGGTATAGTCAACGTTGAAGGATACACTGTTCCAAAATATTGTGCATCTAATCTTTGTTTCCATAAGAAACCTGATCTGCAAACAAAAGAAATAACCATCCTGTCGGTAAAATGGTAGACAGTGATGATGAAAGAGAGGCAGTTAGATTAGCAACTGAACTCGCAGCAGCTGATGCTACCATGCAAGACGCAGACCCGGATATAATACTCATCCCGGTCATTAAAAGGAAATCTATAACTTTAAAACTTATAGAAAATGGACTGACACCTAGAGGTGGTACAGTCATATTCGTAATTGAGGCACACGAATATCGGCAGACAGAGGTATACTATTCATGGATAAATTTTCCAGCAGCAAATCCTGTAACAAAGTACTTCCACTATTACAAAATAGAGGAACCTCCTGAAACGTACACTCCTTTCGAGGAGGTGGAAGTACCACTCAAATTTCAAGAGCATTTGCTCTTATTTGATGGCGCCCTAAAACATAATAATCACATCACCAGGCTCGGTCCTTTAGGTAGACCAGGAGCAACGTGGCCGGTCCTAGCCGGATACACACCACATCCAGACATCGACGAGATGTCTGCAGCTAACCTGTTAACACAGCTAAAACAATTAATAAAAATACATAGACAATTAGTCCAGTATGTGATGCGGACTTCAACAATTCAGCCAGCGATTAAACTCCCACAGCTGACCCCTCACCAGGGGAACACAAATAAAATTACACCACAGAATATCCAGTCCTGCCTAGGTAAAGTACCGGCTAAAGGGGAACAAATACCATTCTGGCTAGCGCAGAAAATCACCCAAATAGAGGCGGTGTTTCCAGACACCACCCCGCTAGAAAAGCACAGGATTCTGACTATCTGTCTTCCAATGGGAATCGCACCACACATTGAGGACTGTGACACTTGGGGTACAGTCTTTGCTTCCATCTACACAAAAACGCACGGTGTTCCATCCATTTCGGTAATACCAGATGTGCTAAAACAAATTCAAGATGAATACGGTCCAGAACCCGCTTTAACTCTTGGTATGAAATTACTAAAAGACTTCAAGCAGGTCTCGGCTATATTATTAGCCAACATAAAGGGAGAAGCAGCAAACGTGGCGATCCGCCAGAGGTTAAAGGAAACAGATATAGCAGACCAACCAGCTGAAATTGCCAGAATCATAGAAACATCCTATGAGGAACTAGGTAGAGATAGTTTAGGTGGAATACCAGTAAAACCACAACTGATTGAAAGTCCTGAAAAAATATTTTTTAATAATAATTCAACATCACAGAAAAAGAGCTGGGATGGAAACAAACAATCCAATCCCAAAGAAAAGAAATTCCAGTCCAGAGGAAGGTCTCCTAGGCGAAGAGAGAAATCTCCGAACCAAAGACACAGGTCACCCCAGAGTGACCCCTCTGGGAAAAGATATAACCTTAGAAATAGGGATAATATAAAAAAGCCTGATGGATATCAAGACATTGATACACGTCCCTCTCAATCTTTTCAGACTTCCTCGCAGAAATCAGAAAGAAGAGGACGATCAGAACAAAGAGAAGAGCACGCCAAGTCCAAAGACAAGGAACCTGCTCAGCTAAAAAAGAAATTACAATTTCCAAAGAAGAAGGTAGCCAGCATTAAAATAGTTAACAATGCCGAGAATTCTGAGGACACAACTGAAAAACGGGGAATGGGCTCAGACAATGCTAGACAGCGCAGCAGAAGTGAGCATAGCTCGCAAAGTCCTTATGAATCATCTGGAGACAGTGGACACGAATGAATATCTTCAAGTGGAAACTGCAGACACCAGAGTTAGCAAACCTCACAAAATATACGAAATAACATTGCGTATAGAGGGGGATAAGACTAGAAAAATAAGGGGACTATTTTGGGATAATCTCTCCAAGGGCTATGATATCCTTCTAGCTGAAAAAGACTGGCCACCAGAGTTTGTCAGGGATTGCCCTCATGGCGAAGAAGTAATTATGCCTGCCTTCTCAAATCACATCCCAATTCATAAAAAATACACACTTGCTAGAAAGTGGGCAGTGGCTCTAGCTCCTGCTTTATATAAAAATCACGTGGGATGGGATGAGGACTCTCCTCCTCACAAAATACAGTTAAAATCACAACCTACTGCACAAAGGCAGTACCCAATTAAGCAAGAAGCTAAAAAACAGGTAAAAGAAATACTAGATCAGCTAGAATACCAGGGGGTGATTGAAACTTGCACCTCACAAATGAACAACCCTTTGTTTCCGGTCTCCAAACCAGACAATTCATATCGTCTAGTTTTGGATTACCGACACCTTAACACATGTTGCAAAACTTTTGCAGTGCAAAATTCGCATAGTGCTGCACTAATGAATAACATAGTGCGCAAAAAATACAAAACAACGTTAGACATCTCTAATGGATTCTTTTGTCAAAACATAGCACCAGAGAGCAGATATTTGTCTGCGTTCTCAATAAATGGCACTCAAAAACAATTCTGTCGGTTAGCCCAGGGGTACAAGAACAGCCCAGGAGTATTCTCAGCGAGAGTAACAGAATTACTACAAATATATGATGATGAAGCATTATCTTATGTCGACGACATTTACTTAACAGATGATGACTTGGAGACTCACTTGAAGAGAGTGAACACCATAATACTTGGGTTCGCAGCAGAGGGTTACAAATTCAACTTTAAAAAATCCAGAATTGCCCATCTGACAGTCCTGTTCTTAGGATATGAATTATCAAGTGAAGGCAAAAGCCTGGCTGACAATTTCCTAGAGAAATGTGCCGTAATCCAAGCACCTAGAACACTAAAAAACCTACAGTCGATTCTAGGCTTCCTAAATTTCGGAAGAACATACATTGCAAATTACGCAGAAAGGGTCAAACCCCTTTATGATCTGATAAAACCAGATTTAAAAAAATCCAATTGGACTCAAATACACACAGAAATTTTGAGATCCTTACAAACAGACATGCTAATTAAAACAAAATTAGAAACACGTGATAACACACGCAATCTTGTGATTCGAGTCATCCCAGGGAGATGCGGATTCACATACCTGACCTCTAATGAGGGAGAAAAGGTACCAATTGCATTCAAATCACACTTGTACACAGAAGCTGAAAAGAAGTTCAGCATTAAAGAAAAAATTGTTCATGGTGTTCAAACCGCAATAGCTAGAGAAAAAGATCAAGCTGACGGTAGACATGTCACAGTCAGAACAGCAGAATCAGCCTTTGAGGCACTAACAACACCGTGTAATTTACCAACAACAACACTGAATCCGGAATGGATACAATGGGTGAATTCAATTACAACGGACAAAGTATACTACTACTTTGATCCAGAACTAGAAGAATTAAAAAATCTAGAATATGAAAAAACATACCCTCTGCCAATCGACATTCTGCCTTTACGACATTACGCCTGTGTAATTTATACAGACGGACATGCTCATCCCCCCGTTTGGGGAGAACAGGCATACAACCCCACATGTGGGATTACAAAAGAAGTGTGGCGCGGAGGTAAACTAAAACCTCTATTAACAAAAACACACTCAGTAGAAACTAATTCAGAACAACAAACTGAAATACTAGCATTGAAAATGGTGCTAGATAATGCGGATCGCGAATTCCCGACACTTATAGTGTCAGATTCATATTACTGCGTCAAATCATATAACAACGATTTGCAGACATGGATTCAAAACGGTTACAAAGATGACACAGATGCACCAATAAAGCAGAAACTGCTCTGGGAACAAATAGCTCTTTTACAAAAAGAGCTACCAAAGACTCACGTGACACACTCACTGAGTCATCAGCGTGATGGCGTTCACGTTGCAGGGAATTCATTGGCTGAGACAGCCACAGCGGCAGCCACTAAATCGGCTCCCGTAGTTCGAAAAAAGCGTACATTAAAATACATTGACGGTGAAACAGTGCTGGCGGTGAAAACGTCATCAAAAGGCGACTGCTCAGCGCTACCGATCAACTATCCACTCAATTATACATACATAATCGATGCAAACTCCGTCCCTTTTGCTCGAATCCCTGGAGTGGGGGATAGAGTGATTCCAAACATGGACAGGAGAAACTTGTTAATCGCAGACGCACATATGGGCGAGGGTCTCAGACACCTCAAACTAAAAGATTCTCTGGAAGAATTACAATCACGGTACTGGTGGCCAGGCATGAGCCTGCGTCACACCATGTTTGTAAAAAACTGCCCAAACTGCAACAGAGATCGCAGTGGGGAGAGAAACAGTTTAATACCTCGTCGTTTTACTCCAGAAAAAATCAAGAGTAAAAAGGAAGGCTTGCGATTAACATATACAGGCTAGTTTCCACTTATAATGTAGATCACCAGCACTCGGCTGACGTCTGGACTGTTATACAAAGATTTGCGAGTCTAAATGGCATATACGCTAAGAGCATGCTACGTTTGACCATTGTTTTCATTCTAGCCCTCCAGCCTGATGGGAAACATGGCCAAATGAGCATAGCACAGCGGGAATCTTCTCACTTCCTTCCTGAGGGATACGGGATGGTGTAAAGAAAAAACCAAGGCATAAAGCAATCTATAACGGAAAGGATATTAGGTTCGGGAGCTGGGTGGGTCAAACATCTAATAAGTGTCCAACGTAGTCTAAATAACTTGCCAAGAAATTCTCTGAAGGGATTCAGTGCGTACGAATTATTATTTGGAACTAGGATGTTGATCTCTGACATTGATAGTCAGACTTCAGTGGTGAAAGAAAAAAGCTTTGATATCAAAGACCGTTTGGCTATTTTGCAGGACTTAAACAAAACAAGAAAAGACCTGAGCAACATAAAGTTGAAACAACAGCCAACAACCACTGAAGAACCACCACCTGTCCCAACAAGACCTGTCTGGATTCCAAAAGTCGGGGATCTAGTCAAGGAAAAGATCGCGGTAAAGAAGGAATTTGGGCCTTCTTACAGAAAAGCAGTTCCTGTCTTGTCTGTCAACGGGACAAGATCAGTCATACTACCGCCACTTGCTGGTAAAAAGGAGAACCGAGTTGTATCCATCGACCTGGTAAAACCACAATCATGTGGCCGATAACAAACAGTAGGCCAAGTGGACTCCCAATAAGTAGCAGAACACCAAGGTTTGCTACCAGTACAGAGGTCCTAACGAAGAGGCTCATCACATTCGAAACACCTACAGAAGAACAACAAGGACTATGCAACAATGCAATAGAACTCAGACCTCTGAAAACCCAAATAAAAACATTTAGCAGAGACACACCAATCTATAATGAAGTACCAAGCGAAAATGCAAGAAACAGTAATCCTGAAGCAATTGGAACAATTGACAGAACTGCATCCGGCTACTTCATAAACGTCGATGATTCCTCTGAAGGCTTCAGTGAATCAAAGACACAGCCATCATCAAAAACCTTTAAAGATAAAGCAAAAGAACTTTTGACACAACTAAAAGAAACATATCTGATTTCTCCATGGATCGAATTTTGGGTGGGTTTTGGTGCATTTATCCTCATACTTTGGCTCATCATGGTACTCACTTTGGGACGCTTCATTGAGGGAAAATATGCTAAAATGGACACAGCAAGTCAGAAAATCAACTTGATCCTCAAACCACACACATCTTCACACGTCGAGAAAAGAGAACTTTCTTCAGTCAACTTCACAGCCAATCCGATACCTGGTGGGGTAGCCTGGGACAACACTGACTATGAAATTTATGGTCCGGTCGAAATCCTGAAATATCCACACCAAATTAAGATCTCATTGAGTGACTTTGCAAAACCAAGCTCATTTGCTGATGACTGGGACTTCGAAAGCATTAATAATATGATGTCTGACTTAGTAATGTCTGCTAAATTTACCAAACATGATTATTTGCAGGGTTCTACAAATTATGATAGTATGTACTGTTATAACCACTATGGTAACCATTTTTTACATAGATCTGCACAACCTAGAAATGTTTTAAATTATAATCAATGGGAACATTGTGCAACCCCTCCAAAAGGAAGCTCAAGAACCTTCTATGACAAATATTCATACTTTTCAGGTTTTAACACAAGTAATGCTGAAGCATTTTATTTCAAATTGTCAAACAAGACAGGAACTAAGACCATGATAACAAACACAAAATTGATATATTCAGACTCATTCTTTGAAAAAATGAATACTTTTGGTTTTGATTATTGGGACAAATATGTTGAATTGAAAAGTGTTTGGGGTACAAAAGAATGGCAAGTACAGGGTATAGAATCTTTGTTCAGAGCCTGCATGATCCCAGAACAAATTATATTTTTAAATGACACTGTTCAACAAACCACCTGTCTTGGCCTAGCCAAAATTAAAGACTTAAATAAACCGTCTATTCCAAAGCCAACAATGTACAGCAATACCTCTACAGATGAGGAGATAGACGTAAATTATGTATTAAACCAAAACAGAACACATCCTGATTGGAAACAGTGGTTGATCTGGCCCACAGATACTAATAACTGTCAAGACAGATTCCTGAACAAAACACAGGGGTTCAAAATGACCAGGCCAGACCCTAGATATCCTCAAAGACATCACCCAGGGATAATAACCACCTACAGTGTGGGCAAATTATGCCTTCAATGGCTACAAACTTCCACACTGACAGAAATTAAGCAACACCTAACTTTACTTACTGATGGTGCTGACTTGCGTGATTTCATTATGGGACCGCGCAAACAGCGTCAAAAACGTTTCATAGCAGCCTCTGTATATGCAGTATACAATGAGGCCTGGAAGGTTACTCAAATTGAAACAGCAGAGAGAATACGGGAAATTGACCGTATTAATTTGGAAAAATCACTTTCTGTAGTGGACAATGGGTTAATGACTCTGTCCTCCAGAATTTTTTCTTTGGACAGCATTGTGTCTTCAGCAATCGACATATTATCGCAAGACTTACTGTTATTACAACACGGTCAGTCTCAATTGCGTTCTATTGTACAGCTTGGCTGGACGTTACAAAATCTGCGTTCAGGCTATGTGCCCTGGCGTTTAATCAACACAACGTCACTATTCCAAATCTTTAACCTTACTGATAGACAAGTCAGTATGGCACAAAAGGGTGCTGATTATACAATCTTGAGCATTGAAAAACTAGAAAGATTACCAGTGACAATGTCAGAACGACCTGTCAGTGAATGGATAATACATGGGATAATAAATATTCCAATCTCAACCTTCAGGTTTCAATACTGCCAAAAATATATACAGGCTGGCATGTACGAGAAATTGGGAAAGGGGTACATTAAAACAACATGGAACCTGCCCTATTCACATGCATGTGTCAGTAATAAAGGACAGAAAGTGTTTCTTAGTGGCAATAATTGTGCGATGTCACTAAGCGGCACGCTTCTGTGTAACGGAATTAGTTTGCATGGAGCCTGTGAAGGGAATTCATACAACCTTTCATGTCACCAGCAAGGCGCACCTGCAACAGAGATAGAACCATTCTTTCAAAGACTCTATAATGGGAGTTACATTCTAATTGTAGATCGCAGATGTTGTAGTCTTATGCCCGGGACTCCTTATCTCGTAACTACGACTGCGAAGGTCAAGTGCTGTGGACGCTCATTGTTCCCCAGCTCCTTTCCAGACAGGGAGGCAAGGGCATGGCCCAATTTGAAAATTACTTCTATTCGAATAGATACTTTAAGCAGAATGAAAACAGTGCTTCTTCAGACGCCTACAAGGCTCACGTCATCAAAAGAAACGTATGATCTACAAGTCGCAAGGACGACTGCAGAGATACATTCATTGTTATCAACTAATTCCCCCATACATTTCGCAGAAATCCTGAATGAAATCTTAAATATTTCTGATACCAATGGGGTCTCAAAGGTATTTAAGACAGTATTTTCGATGGCATTAACACCATTCAAAGCCATACTGGGTATTTTTCCAGATTTCGTCCATTCGATTTTTGGCGGACTTCCCCTGATCTTGGGACTAATTGCAGGAATCCTATTCTTAGTCCTTATTTTTCGTTATGGCAACCCATGTCACAGACAAAACTCTTGCGACAAGGGAAGAAACAATCCTAGCCATTGGATACCGGGACCGGATATCAAAAATCCTGGGACTCTCCCGGCTTAGAGACCTGAACATGACTTGGTTTCTATCATTTCGACCAATGTGGCAAAGATGTGTTTTACCTGTATTAAGGTGTCTGCTATGCGGAGAAGAATGCGTGTTAGACACCTGTCTGACGCTACAATCGGATGCGCCAATGGATGCAGAAACATTGTTGAGCCCGATCAAGGTTCACGCTTTGTGCTGCCCTCAAAGGCTACCAATCCTGATGAAGGCATTCGTGGAAGCTTCACCACTACGATTGAGGGGTAGTGAAGTTCAAGATGAAAGCAGCATCGAACAGGTACGACCTTCTGTCAGCAATGCGAATCAGAATGTCAATGGAGACAATCATGCGCACGAATGCATGGTTACACCTTTTTCCGAGTTAGTGGAACTTTCCCAGGAAGCTGTTGACAGCTTTTTCGAAAGCCTAAATGATATGATGTTCTCACCAGAGCAGAAATAGAGACTTTTGAGCAAGCTCGCACACGGCGTTCCCTGAATTCGGCCTTCAACTTTAAAAATAAAGTCACATGAACATTTTTACCTCCAGTTCACGGACAGCAATTTTTCAGCAGCCCCAAAATATTTTTGCATATTTTTCGGGACACTATCTTCTGCTTAAAGTAAGAACTATTCTTAGAGAACTAAGGTTTCTAAATTTTAGATAGCTTATAGACATTAGCTGCCCGCTGGTATGTTCATAAATATTTTATTCTGTGATGGAATGGTCTCGAACTTTTTTTCTGTATTAAGAGCCATTTCATGTGTAAATTCTCATATACCAAATAGCAATAATGTATACAAATGCGTGATTACGGCTTGAGTGCATACAATACATATGATTGCAATTCTTCTGTATTTTTGAAAAATTTCAAAATGCATTTATGTATTTTGGGGTGGTAAGGTATACACTATACTCTATAGTATGTTTTACTATGCATAGATTAGTAAATATGTCCATAGTTAGCGTGGAGTGGGTGTGATGTATTCCTATAGGTTCTGAATCGATCCCCCTATTCCTGACCCTATTCTGGTTAAACAAACCAACAAGTTAACTAGCAGTCAGCCCATGAGGCAGAAAACCCCCATGATGCAGATACCGTTATCTGACGCAGTCACACTACGGCACAGGAACGTGTTATCTGATTAGGTCATAACGCTTGCGATCTAATTAGACAAGCGATATTCCTCCAGCCCCTGATAAGGCATACGGAGTTCTCATAACAAATCAAACCTATGACAACCTGGGCAAAACCCTGCGGCCATTGTTTTGATTTCACCGAGAACTTCAGCAAAAGAATGTGCTAACGAGCAAGTCGTATGACATCCTTATTGACGTATCTATGTCCATCCTTACGTCAATCTCGGCACCTTAAAGGTATAAATATTACCGATATTGCCCTATGCAAACACATGCGGTGGTGACGAGACGGAGCAGCCATACTTGCCGAAGCGAAGAGCAGAGCAGACCCCGCTGGCGCAGCCCCGCCTTCCTGACGCGCTGAGAACGAGAAGCTGCCTATTTCTCCTGCCGAGAAATCCAGCACCGGCGCTTCCGGGTAGCCCTCGCAGGCAGCCTGGAATATCGAGACCAGAGAGAGAGATACCATCCCTCATTCATCCTTAATTCCAGGTACAGAACTGAATAACCCCTCGCAGAGAATTCTTTAGTTATTCACTTGGCAAAAACAAACTTAACTTAAACTGTAACTTTCTATTCCCACCCACGTATTAGGCTTAGGTCAGGTACACGGGGTAGGCGTATTTAGAAACACCAGTTGAGTACGTTTAGTCAAATGTATATGTGTATGTAATATATTTTATTCATTTTAAACCTTCATATGGCTTAGAAACCATATCAATGTTTTTACAGTATTATTTTATACTTCTGCTTCTAATGTATGCACTTTACTTAGCTATAAGTATTGCAATAATATCGATCCATTTCTCTTGTATGAGAAAAGAGACTGATCAATAAATAACACCTTTTTATTGAACACGCCCGTCTCTTCCTTTTCTCTACATTCTGATGAGACTAAGAATGCACGTACTGACTGAGTAAAATAAATTGCCTTTTGTTCACACGAATCTCGAGATACACTCGTGATTAGGGGAGAGCAAAGTTGTCAAGTTCTATGGTTGTCAGAAACTAAATCCCTTCTTGTCTAATCAGGGAAGTTAATTCCTTCCTGAACATTCGAGAAAGTTTCTAGTGAACTCTGAGCTAGCTGGGAAACCCAAAACTTTAAGTCTAATATCGACAGTAGTAGACCTAGTTAACGTCTGGTCTAGGCCTTTACTATTGACGGTATTATTCCAATGCGCAGAGCCTATAGGGATAATAGGAACTACACTACAGGGTGAGTTACTGCATTTGTAGCTGCTGTTATCATGTCACCGTTAATTTATTCAGGACAGCGGGGATTTTGCAGGCCATCCAAGCAGGGAAGAGGCAATGTAGTTACATGAAAGTGCCAGCTCTATCTGTAAAGTGCTGCTACTGACTAAATGAATGCCGTCATGTTGGAAAGTGCTGGGATCGCCCCAAGTAAAGTGCTGTGTTCCTCGTTGTGCAAAAATTAGAAGTGCCTTACGCCCTCCTAGGCAGTAGTGTAAGGCTTGTTTTGTTATTTATTGTTCATGTTGGCCTTCATGTCCTTTTCTTTAACTCAATGGTGTTCTTGCAGAGTGTTGTGTGAGTGACTTTGATGTATTGGTCACATCTTTGTGTCTATATCAAACAATGAAGGATTTTATTAATTTTTTTGAGTTTTTCAGTAGGTCAGTTTGTCAGGTCTTCCTATGAAGTGTATATGACGTCGACATGGTCGTGTGTGCTGCCAGGCCCCATTGGATGATTATCAGTGTCACTTCTACAGCACATAACAGTTGCGCTGCGGATGAGTGTGACTGCCTTGGCCACGAACAAGAAGGCATGTGCGAGCTATATCAAAAATGTGTGCAGTCACCTCGGTCCTACACGTTTCCTCAGTGGGTTCCGCTTTTGAATCCAGTCCTGGATTTGCTCTGGTAAGCGCTCGGTCAGCATGGGCCCTTGACCATGAGGGATCATCCACCTTGTCCCACCCCTAAGGACTATCGGAGTTTCAGTGGGTGGTGATTGGATAATTTGGAAACAAGGAGGGCATCATGGTGGGGCGGCTGGGGCCCGGCCGGCAATAAAAGTAAAACATATTGTAGGGCGGTACACACTTCACCCACTCTCCATCTCATGCCGGTCTTACACCTGAAGGAAATTCGCCAACATATACTATAAAATCAATAGATCAATCTACAAGAAAAATGAAAGCCTTTCCAAACTATATCTAGATTTTAGTATTTCTACTAGTGGTTGTCTAATCTCACATTGGGACTCTAACGGAGCCAGTATATATTAATGAACATCATGATCCCTGTAATAGGCAATGTTTCCTTAATTCACTTACCGCTTTAATTTGTTTATCTACTTTAGTTGATCATTGTCGTACTAAATCCTATTTTACATCATTAGTGACATTCTAAAGTCTTTAATGAGGCTTTAAGTTTGGATGATATAATGTTTGCTGTGCTCTCATTTCTCACGTATGTCTCAGTCATGTATTAGTTATTCCTGGAAGACATTCCGCCAGTTTGGCCATTCACCAAAACTTACAGCTTCCTTTATCAAATGCCTCAGAGCATTCTACGAGCAGCAATGTGTATATATACCTATCTGTGTTAAACACGGCACTTCTACCACTTGTGAGTTTAACCTGAGGAATTGCTGGACTGAGATGTCGAGATGATATACTGTAGGTGGTGGGTCAGGCTGCCGGGGGGCCCCCTACATGAGCTTTGCAGGGGGGGCCCCCTCAAGATTTGTTACGCCACTGCCTTTGACAGCCAGCTAAACATGCCATTCCCTTAATTCCTTCTGAGAAGGTGCCAAAGAAATGAGTTACTTTAGGCAAGAAGGCGTTTACCTCTGGGAATTTGGCTATCAGGTCATCAAATACAGCCAGTTTGTTAGCCAAATATACTCATGCATGACGGGAGTTGGTTAGTTTAACTGTTCCATCCACGTCTGAGCACCTCAGAGGTCCTTTCAAATTGCTTCTCCCAAATGTTTTGCATGCCTCTAACCAGGCTGTGAAAGCTGGCCTGGATACATTGAATGGATTGGTGTGCTTTAGGTTGTTCACTCTGGTGCCTAGGAGGCACACATGGATAAGGACTACAGGTTTCTCATACAATTGCAGCTCGTTGACCTGCCCTTTGACGTTCAGCACCTATTTAGTCATATGCTGCTCTGGACCGTTTCAATCAGATTCTTGTTTCAGCCAGAGCTTTAGGCATGGCCTTCTCAGAAGTTATTTACTGAAGAAGCACCAGACTCAATAGCAACCATATATTCTGCTGCAGTTTTTTCTCTCCCTAGAGGTCATGGGTCAGGAAGAGGAAGGCAATGTCAGAATACCTCATCCTCCTCTTCCACACAAGGTGCAAAACTACTTGGATACCTTCAAGGAATTCATACATCCAACGCTTGTTAAGGGGCTCAGGGCAGTATTTTTCCTTAAATGGTAGGTGATTGCCCTGTACCAGTTGCTCTTACAGATAGTAAAAATGGGCGCACACTGCCATTTTTTAATAGGCATTTACCGTTTCCTTTGTATTCCAGAAATGTACAAATTCCAAAGCCATTAAGGTGTCACGGTAGATCCTTGTTTCCTGAACTAATTTCTGAGAAAAGAAAAATTCTAAATAGCGACATGACATTAGGGGCCAGAAGTACGACCAAGCAATTTGCGACTCACAAATTGACACTGTTTTGATTTCCAACGGGGTCGCAAATTGCATGCCTTATGAATATTCATGAGGCACTCGCAATTTGCGACCCCATTGGGAATGGCTGGCCCTCCCAGGGTTGGTGGTCTCCTGGGCTCAGCAGACCTCCATGTCTGGGACTACTTTTAAATAAATTAGTTTTCTTTTAAGGCAGCCCGTTTTCTTTAAAGGAAAACGGGATGCATTAAAAAAAAAATGAAACATTTTCGATTCATTTTTTAAGGGCAAGTAGTGGTCCTTGGGACCACTGCCTGGCCCTAAAAAATATTTCCCCCAGCATTTGCAAAGCGGAAGGGGTCCCTTTGGGACCCCTTCCCTTTTGCGATTGCCCTTTTGCGATTGCATTACCACCCTCTTGAATGTTTTTGCGCTTGCAAAACATTTGTACATGGTTGTGGAGTCGCTATTAGGAAGGGAACGCCCCTTCCTAACAGCGAGTCGCTAAACACTATTTCGCGAGTCGAAAAATAGTGTTAGTACATGGCCCACAGGAATTTTGCATGCGCAAATGGGTCTTAAACCTGTTTGCGCATGCAAAATCCTGTCGTACATCGGGCCCCAAGTCCTTTTAGCTTTACTCGAACAAGATTGGATGATGGTGCCGTATCTTCAGGACACCTATTTTCGTATTCTGATTGAGAAACATGCCAGGCAGTTTCTTAGATTGATTGTCAGAGTCCTTTACTTTGAGTTCAAGGTTCTATCCTTTAAACTGTCCTCAACCTCTTCGGCTCTGTGGGTTTTTACAAAGTTCAATGTAGTTGTGGCACATCCTTTTAGAAGCAGCAGTGGCAGTGGACAGTCGATAGAGGAAGTGCTCTGTCAACAGCTCATCTGTGGAGTTGGAGAACAAGAGAGTATATTTCCTAAACAGACTATCTTTGATAAGCCGCGAGTGGGACCTTCATCTACAGGTGCTACACATGAACTTCAGGAATGGATGTCCCAAAAATAGACCTATTTGCTGAGGAGAACATGAACTGTCACCAGGACTATTCTCGGATGCTTCTACTGAGGCCATTGGTCACTAGTGGATGCTTTATTTCTGAAATTGAGTTACATTCTCCATTATGCATTTCCTCCGCGACGGTCATTCACACGATTGGAACTTGTTAAGCTCATGTAAATCTCATGGCTCTGGATCTGGCTCATCATGTTTAGTAACTGGAGCTCCTCCTTCTCAGCTGTGGGTTTTCATGATCTCTTCAGCTGAAACAGCACATTCTGAGTGGGAAACATCATTTACCACGAACGCATTACCACGCGTTACGTTTACAATGGGTCACTTACCACGCAAACGTCTTTTCACCGCGGGTGCATTCCACGAACGTTTTTACAACGCAAGCTTCATTGCTTCCAGTCTTCGTTCCTTCGCTTCGTCTTGCGTGTATATCATTAGGAGAAAGGGACAATAAAAAGGGGGGGTTGGGGGTGTCTCCCCCCCTAAAAAAAAAGCGGAATAAAAAAAAAAGAAAACTTTAGAAAAAAAACGCTATTCAGTGCAAATTGAGAGAAAGGAAAGAGCCTCAACAACGACGTGGCGTGTACGTCAAAATAGAAGTCCTATCTCTATTTTGAAAGACGTGTTTTGACGCTGGTTATCGTAACGTAAATATGGCGGAGTACAGTCTTGCGTGCTCAAATGCTGCGTGGTAAAGACACATGCGTAGTAAAATACGCGTGGTAAAGCCATGCGTGGTACAGGTAAGCGTTGTATTATCATATATTCATTCTGAGTCAGATTGGCAGACGGTTATTTCCTCCCACTTTCTTCCCAAAGTTATAGGTAGTATCCTATAACAATGTCACATACTAAGTCAATGAACCTAGTGACGAAGATAGGTAAGTGACTCAAACTTACCTACTACAGAGTGGTCTTATTCCACACTGCTCCTTCCTCAGTCCTGATGAAAGTCTGCCGAACCCTAGGGACACTCAAGGACTGAAACATGTCTACCACCGATATCAATACTATATAGGTGCAGTGGACCACTTACACATCCACTATGCACTCACCACGAGCACGGGAGCCCCGCTAGCTAACATGGAAATCCTCCAGCGGCCACAGGAGCGCCTGCTTCCTGTTTTTTTCCGTCCCCGCCCCCGTCCAAACAAAGCTTGCCTGACTTCCTGTTGAAGCCGGGCTGCGGCGGTGAGTTTGCTTGTTTAAATTCTTGTTTGTTGCTGCGTCCATGTAAACCCATAACACACAGGAGCATATATACAGAAAAGCGTAACTCGCTTTGTAGGCACACATACTTGATAAACTCAGTAAACAGTTATTAGTTTGATGAAACCACGATAATTTGGGCAACAAACAAGCCAGTTAAAATCACACCACAGATTCAAAAAACAAAACTTTTAAAAAATCATATGCACAAAGAATTGGAGTTTTTGGGTTTAGCCATTAAAAAGAGCTTGTTTAGCAATTCAGACTTCATGGATCACACACATTCTTCTTTAATAAGGACAGTACAGATTGTGAATAGAAGGGCACACAAATAAAACATGCTGTAAATCTTGAGTCGCCATCTTGCATAGAGGTCAGAGAGCACACAGGTTGGTATTTTTGTGCAGTAATGCCGGATTGCGTTGTTGTGGTAATCCATTTGATCCAGGGTTTCAAATAAATCCACACAGTTCGTGTATAAATACAAAACACAGATATCGTTGAAACTATTTAGGTTGAAAGTTATCCTAGATTGATTCATACAACTGAAACTGTGTAGTTGATTTAATGTCTGATGAAACAATCATTTACAATGCAATATGTCTCACATTTACTAGAGTTTGAGTTATTGGAATTGTAGATTACAATGCCTTTTATTAATGTGTCTTTTTTAAAACAAATAAATAAATAGCATTGTCATTTACAATGCCAATAGCATAAACTCTCGCAAATGCGAGACCTAATGCATTGTAAATGCTTGTTTTTATTATTGCTTGGTAAAGGAGCCCCCACCCACCCCATAATCGGGCCTCCTTAAGTTTGTTCAGAGCGTCACTCTCTTCCTCACAAGTAGAGGAAAAGAGATAAGAAGCCGCACATGCAGGCCACGGCTGATCTTTCACTTATTCAGAAACACTCAGTCTGCCGGGTCAGGGCAGCTAGCACGGCACAGCAAACCCCACTAGCTTCTTATTAAATAGAATAAACTGTGCCGTGTTTATTCACGACGTTCAAATAAATGCCATTGATTACTTTCAATTTATTAGGTCATTTTAAACTGCAGAGAACTTTAACCATTTAAACTAATAAAAACAGAGAGTGCAAACATACCTGAGAGCTTACCCAGTTCTATGTGTGAAGTGTGGCTTATCTCAAGCATGTGCCTACCCAGACACCTACTAGCGAATGCACTCCATTCTAGACTTATTCTGAGTTTGCCTATGCCCCTGTCACTCACACAGTAGGTCTCTGCTTTGTTTTTCAGTTGCGTTACAGCTCAGGTCACTGGTGGCTGTTGAGTGAGACTATGAGTCACTCAGCTGATTATAATGAAATTTTCAACCACTTCCAAGCTGCTTTATCTTATTTCTGTAATTTTAGCTAGAGTCTGATCAATGGAAGTTGTTTATATTTCTTACGTTTTGCAGCAGTTAACTCAGTTTCTCCTTCCTCAAATGTGTGCAATTTCTGATATTATTGTTTCCCTCCTCTTCATTGCTTCATTTTGCTCACGAGACAGTGTCACTCATAGTCATTGAAATGTCACTCATAATTACTCTAAAATTATTAAAATGTCACACATAGCAATCTGAAACCTTGGCAGCTATGGGGGGGGCAGGCTTCCCTACATTTGAAAGGGCCCCCTCGGCCCCACACTGAAGTGAGTGCTGAAGCACAGGCCTGAGCAATGAATGCATCAGGTCTGTTTAGCTTCAGCCTTTCTAACCCGCAGGTAGCAGTGCTCTGAAGAGCCCGGGCACAAAAAAAGAAACAGTTTCAATTTATTAGCTTTAGTTTCTTGACAGCATAGAGAGGCCTGGAAGGTAAGACACCCCAGTGCTGGAGTGCAGAAAGAAACATTGAAGAGAGCGGCAACCAGGAGAGGTCAAAGGGCAGTTCAATGGAAGAAGCAATGCAGAGCGGGAGAGAGAGATGGTAGAACTGTGTGAATAAGGGGGGGGGCACACAGAGGGACTTGGTGCAGGAAGCCTGGGGACCCTTCAGCCTTGCACCTTGCTAAGGGCGTAACCACAGCCAGTGGGGGGAGGGGGGCACTCTGCAGTAAATGAAGGGGGGGCCCTAAGCTCTTCTGTGAGAGAGAGGCGTGTTCCTCTCTCTCAAGCAGCCTGCACGAGCTGGCCCAGGACTGAAGAGAAACAAAGTATCAAGTTACAATGTTTCTCTTCAGTCAGAGCCAGAACCAGGCCCAGCACAAGGATGGGGTGGGGGCCCCAGAGACAGCATTCCCCACAGGGCAGGGCACTGCTCAGGAGTCAACCCTGAGAAGGGTGGGGGGCCCAAAGACAGCATTCCCCACAGGGCAGGGCACTGCTCAGGAGTCAGACCCTGAGAAGGGTGGGGGCCCCAGAGGAGACAGCATTCCCCAAAGGGCAGGGCACTGCTCAGGAGTCGGGCCCTGAGAAGGGTGGTGGCCCCAGAGACAGCATTCCCCAAAGGACAGGGCACTGCTCAGGACCCTGAGAAGGGTGGGGGTGGGGGCCCCAGAGACAGCATTCACCACAGGGCAGGGCACTGCTCAGGAGTCGGGCCCTGAGAAGGGTGGGGGCCCCAGAGACAGCATTCCCCACAGGATAGGGCACTGCTCAGGACCCTGAGAAGGGTGGGGGTGGGGGCCCCAGAGACAGCATTCACCACAGGGCAGGGCACTGCTCAGGATCCTGAGAAGGGTGGGGGTGGGGGCCCCAGAGACAGCATTCACCACAGGGCAGGGCACTGCTCAGGAGTCAGACCCTGAGAAGAGTGGGGGCCCCAGAGACAGCATTCCCCACAGGGCAGGGCACTGCTCAGGATCCTGAGAAGGGTGGGGGCCCCAGAGACAGCATTCACCACAGGGCAGGGCACTGCTCAGGAGTCAGACCCTGAGAAGGGTGGGGGCCCCCAGAGGTAGCATTCTCCACAGGGCAGGGCACTGCTCAGGATCCTGAGAAGGGTGGGGGTGGGGGCCCCAGAGACAGCATTCACCACAGGGCAGGGCACTGCTCAGGAGTCAGACCCTGAGAAGGGTGGGGCCCCCAGAGGCAGCATTCTCCACAGGGCACAGCATCTGAGAAGCTTTGGATGAGGCAGCACAGAGGAGAGCTGACAGGGGCCGGAGAAGGATTGCAGCTCCCTCCAGGAACAGGATCTGCTGGGACCCATTTGAAGGTAAACACGCATTTGCAATATATGGTTTTGCAATATATGGTTTTGAAATATTTGCATTTGCAAGTCATATATGGTTTGGATTGGAATAGTTAGCTGTGGAATTGTGTTGTGTGGATTGGATCTGTGTAGTGAAATAATGTGGCATGGTGTGCAGTGTAATTATGTGGATAGAAATTTTGTGGGATTGAGTGAACTAGAATTATGTGGAGTGGGATTGTGTGTTTTGGAGAGAGATTATCTGCAATGGTATCGTGTGCTGTAGAGTGTAGTGGGGATTACTTATGTGGTGTGCTGTTAAATATTGTAGCATGATGTGGAATGTTGTGGTGTAGATTAGATGTATGTGGTGTGTTGTGTAATTGTGTTGGTTTGAATTATGTAGTTTGTTGAATTATGTGGTGTGGAATGGAAATGTGTAGTGTTCAATTTGTGTGACGTGGAAGTGTGCGCTGTTGAGTGAAAATTATGTTGAGTGGTATTAGGAATGTTGCTACGTGGTGCTGAGTGGTATTATGTGTAGTGTAATTATGTTATGTGATGAATTGTGTGGGGATGAATTGTGTGACGTGTGGAATTATGTGGCATGGTGTGGTGCATAATTGTGCGGAGTGGAATTATGCAGCACGTTGCAGAGTTGTATTTTGTGGAGGGTAATTATGTGTTTCAGAGTGGAGTGTAAATATGTTGTGTGAAGTATAATTTTATAGGTTGAATTGGAATTATGTGTAGTTGAATTGTGTTGTGTGGAGTATAATTATGTGGTTTGGAATGGTATTAAGTTGTGTGGAATGTTATTATGTGATGTGGAATTACGTGGTATGGCGTGAAGTGGAAATATGTGTTTTTTAATTTTTAGGATTGCAATTATGTGGTATGGAATGTTGTAGGGTTAAATCATTTATAGTAGAGTTCTGTGGAATGGAATTTTGCGATATTCAAATGTGCTGTGTCTGGTATACTTAGCATAGCTGCCAAGGTTTCAGATTACGATGTGTGAAATGTTCATAATTTCAGTGTAATTATGAGTGACATTTCAACATGACAGGGGCATAACAATCAACCACATTCCAATAAATTAAAGGAAAACTGTATTAAAAAAATGTTTAAGAATTAATTAAGATCATCAGGGTAAGACATAGCAGAGCTGGCTCTAAAAGGAGCCCCCTAAAAAGGCTGGGGCCCTGGGCCAGAGCCCACCTTGCCCATGTCTTAAAACGTCTCTGCGTGGCTGGCACTGTCCCTTGTGGTGATCTAGCTAGAAGTGCTGGTACGGTCCATTTAACGCTCTGGTGTCCCTTGAGAAATGCTGCACTGTCCTTTTAGGTGCTATGGGGTACGGTTCAGAAGTGTCGCCACTGTCCATGAAAGGCTTTAGGACCTGTATGTACTGCCTATGAAATGTTACGAGGTCTGCACGGATTTATGTATGTACTGTCCGATTTGTGTATGCACTTCGCATTGGAATGTTGTGTGTCTTTTTAGAAATGCGGTTCTGTCCTATGAAACTGTCTGAGGTCTGTTGTGGTTTGCCTATATTATCCCTTGAAACGGTTGGGACTTTCCAATTTGTTTGGATCTGTTTGTACTGCCACATGAAATTCTTTGGAATCTGTTGATACTGTCCAAAGAAATGTTCTGGGAACTGGTTGTACTGCCCCATAAAATGCCCAGGGATATGTTTGTACCCCCATGGAATGCTCAAGGATATGTTTGCACTGCCCCAGGGGATGCTCAGGGATATGTTTGTTCTGCCCCATGGAATGCTTTTAGATCGGTTAGTGCTACTGCCCAGTGGAATGCTCAGGGATCTGTTTGTACTGCCCCGTGGAACGCTCTTAGGTCTGGTGGTGCTACTGCCCCGTGGGATGCTCAGGGATCTGCTTTTACTGCCTCATGGAATGGTGTTAGTTCTGTTGGTGCTACTGCCCTGTGGAATGCTCAGGGATCTGTTTGTACTGCCCCGTGGAATGACGTTAGATCTGGGGGCGCAATTGCCCAGTGGAACGCTCAGGGATCTGTTTTTACTGCCCCATAGTGCTACTGCCCTGTGGAATGCTCAGGGATCTGTTTGTAATGCCCAGTGGAATGCTCTTATGTCTGGAGGTGCAACTGCCCCGTGGAATGCTCAGGGATTTGTTTTTACTGCCCCATGGAATGGTGTTAGTTCTGTTTGTGCTACTGCCCTGTGGAATGCTCAGGGATCTGTATGTACTGCCCCGTGGAATGCTCCAGGTCTGGTGGTGCAACTGCCCTGTGGAATGCTCAGGGATCTGTTTTTACTGCCCCATGGAATGGTGTTAGTTTTGTTGGTGCTACTGCCCTGTGGAATGCTCAGGGATCTGTTTGTACTGCCCTGTGGAATGATCCTAGGTCTGGTGGTGCAAGGTTCTCTTTGTAGTGCCTATGGAATGTTCTGGGATACGTTTGTGTACTGTCCCGTGAAATGCTATGGGATCTGTCTATGCTGTCCCACAAAATGCTGTGGAGTCGGTTGGATGTTTTGATACTGTCCCATAAAGTTCAGTTGAGAAGTGCTGCTTTGTGTCCTAGAAGATGCTCTAAGATCTGTTTGTGTTTTCACTATGCCACCGCACGTGAAGCAGACTGGCAGAGATCGGCATAATTCGTACTGCCCCATCAGCACTGGCGGATGCCTGCTGAGACTACTGGCTCTGCATCTTCCCCACTAAATGTAATCAAATTATTCGGAAAAGTGCTTCTGCCGGTCCGTGGAAAGCATTGCAGGTATGTTAAGATGTGCCCAGAGTGTTCCGTTAAAAGTGTGCTAAGTGTCAAGCGCACGCTGTCCCTTTAAACGTGATGCACCGTTCTAGATGCTAAGTGCTGCTACTATACCATAACATGTGTATTTGTAAGTGCACATTCACCCCGAGGTATCTTGGCGCTGAATAACAAATGTTTCTTATTACCCAACTCAATGGTACTTATTTTATCGACCTCAGATGGACCCACCGGGATTTGAACCTGTGACCATGAGGTCCAACACTGGTCCCTGCAGTGGAAGCGTTAGTCCACTGAGCAGCCAAACCTGGCTAATTGCCAATGAAAGTGCTTGAAGGGGTGAAGCAGGCGGTGTCCCTTTAAATGTCATGTAGCTGTGGATTCGAACTGCTATCACTGTCCCATTGGTGCGGTTACAGGCTTTGGTTGTGAATTGCCGGTAATTTGGCTGCTTTATTCTTCGTAGTGTATTGGGTTGTGATGTATTCCTATAGGTTCTGAATCGATCCCCCTATTCCTGACCCTATTCTGGTTAAACAAACCAACAAGTTAACTAGCAGTCAGCCCATGAGGCAGAAAACCCCCATGATGCAGATACCGTTATCTGACGCAGTCACACTACGGCACAGGAACGTGTTATCTGATTAGGTCATAACGCTTGCGATCTAATTAGACAAGCGATATTCCTCCAGCCCCTGATAAGGCATACGGAGTTCTCATAACAAATCAAACCTATGACAACCTGGGCAAAACCCTGCGGCCATTGTTTTGATTTCACCGAGAACTTCAGCAAAAGAATGTGCTAACGAGCAAGTCGTATGACATCCTTATTGACGTATCTATGTCCATCCTTACGTCAATCTCGGCACCTTAAAGGTATAAATATTACCGATATTGCCCTATGCAAACACACGCGGTGGTGACGAGACGGAGCAGCCATACTTGCCGAAGCGAAGAGCAGAGCAGACCCCGCTGGCGCAGCCCCGCCTTCCTGACGCGCTGAGAACGAGAAGCTGCCTATTTCTCCTGCCGAGAAATCCAGCACCGGCGCTTCCGGGTAGCCCTCGCAGGCAGCCTGGAATATCGAGACCAGAGAGAGAGATACCATCCCTCATTCATCCTTAATTCCAGGTACAGAACTGAATAATCCCTCGCAGAGAATTCTTTAGTTATTCACTTGGCAAAAACAAACTTAACTTAAACTGTAACTTTCTATTCCCGCCCACGTATTAGGCTTAGGTCAGGTACACGGGGTAGGCGTATTTAGAAACACCAGTTGAGTACGTTTAGTCAAATGTATATGTGTATGTAATATATTTTATTCATTTTAAACCTTCATATGGCTTAGAAACCATATCAATGTTTTTACAGTATTATTTTTTTTTTTCACAACCAATTTTATTGAGCAAATGAGCACCAAGAATGTGGCGTCTCCACACCCGAAGATCACCACAACAATATCAATATAGCAGTTCCATAAGCAGCAAAATGATAAAACAGGCTCAGAATATGCTCAGTATACGAACTCCCCAGCAACCCACCCTAGCCCACAACTTTGCCCCCCCTCCCCACTCCAGATACCCCCCCCAACCCCCCCTACCACACGTGTATAGCCGCAACTGAAAAAGAAAGTAGGTGTAATGCCTCCAGGGCCTCGCCGCTTCGGGCCAGAAATGTCACTGCGATCAAGTGTCCTCCTCCTGCTCTGCCGGGGGGTCCAAGAACAGGCCACGATAGTCAGCCCAACGCCTCCAAATTTTGTAGTGCTTGCGTGGGCAGCCCCTCGCCTCAAAGATCGGCCTCTCCAGACCCATAAAATAATCCAACCCAGCCCTCCAAGCAGACAGGGGGGGAGCCCTCACCGACTTCCATGCCCGGGCCAGGTCCCGCTTGGCCACAACCAACCCCAAGAGCAACAAATGACGTTTGTAGACGTTGCCCCCAATCCCTTCCATAATATGTAGCAGACCCAGCCGATGGGTACGTGGAAGGTCCCAGCCCAGGACCTCAGCCAGGCAACTCCACACACCCCTCCAGAACCCAGTCAGCCGGCCACACGACCATACCGTATGCAACAAGGAGCCAGGCACCGCCCCACAGCGCAGGCACTCCGGTGAAGCAATCAAGCCAGCCTTCCACAACCGTTCACGCGTATAGTAAGCGCGGTGCAAGTATTTAAATTGAATCAGCCGCAGCCGGACAGCTATAGCGGTTCCGCGCGGGGATTCCAGCGCCTCCCTCCAGTCGTCCTCATCAAGGGGGCCTACATCTACTTCCCACGCCTCCCGAAGGGAGTGTAGGGTGGAGGAGCAATGAATCACAAGTGTCTGGTAGATCCTAGAGACCTTCTTGTCCCCCAGGTCTCCCATAAATACTTTAGCCTCGACAGGGCTGAACTCCGGCAAAGAGTCGAGGCCAGCGATGCTCGGGGCGAGGGCATGCCGTAGCTGGAGGTAACGGAAGAACTGGGACTGAGGCATGAGGAACTCCGCGCGGAGCTCCTCGAAGGACTTAAGAGCGGTGCCGGACATGACCTGGCCCAGCTGCGTGATCCCAATGTTCTCCCAACCCTCAAATCCGGTCAGGGTCGCCAGTTCCGGGAGTAGACCATTATGCCAGAGCGGCGTCTCAGCCGTCAGTCTGCCCCACCATCCCATTCGGCGCAATGACTGCCTCCACACCGCAAAGACCACTCTCGTGACTGATGGCAACCCACGGCGTAGGCGGGCCGAATAAAGGATGGTGTGGAGCGTGCGATCGCCCATAAGCAATCGTTCTAGGGCATAAGCCGGATCACTCCTATCACAATACCACCATTCATTGAGGATAAGTAATTGTGAAGCTTGGTAATAGGAGAGGAGGTCCGAGGTGGCCAAGCCACCACAGTAGGTGGATAAAAAGCACGTCTTCAGAGCCACTCTGGCCGCACCACCATCCCACAGGAAGCGGCCCAATGCTGAATTAACCTGGCGGAACCACTCCAGGCCAATGGGATGAGGGAAATTCTGGAGTTGGTACAGGAGCCGCGGCAGCGCTACCATCTTAAAGATGGCCGATCTCCCGAAAATAGTGAGTGGCATTCTAGACCAGGTCTTAACATCAGCCTGTACCCTCTCCCACACCGGCAATACGCCACGCGCCCAGGCCACGGCCCGCGACTCTGAGAGAAAAACGCCCAGATATTTCAGGCCATCCGTCGCCACTCGCAATTCAGCCGCCCAAGGGTCAGCAACCACTCCGCCACCCAGCACCCACAGGGTTGATTTATTCACGTTAAGATGGAGACCCGAGACCTCACCGAACGCCCGCATGAGCTCCAGAACCCGGGGACCCGACCGCCGCAGATCAGTCAAGAAGAGGAGGACGTCATCAGCATACAGCGCAATCCTATCCGCCAGGTCTGCATTCCAAACAAAGCCACGCAACCGGGTATCTACTCGCACTCTCGACGCCAGAGGTTCCATGGCGAGGGCGAACAGGTACGGGGACAGGGGGCAACCCTGCCGGGTACCGCGACCGATATGGAAGCGCCCAGAGGTAGCTCCGGCCACGCGGACCGAGGCCGTCACGTTGGTGTATAGGAGGCGAACGTACGACAAGAAGACCGGCCCCAGGTTGAGGCGAGCCAACAGTGCGAACAAATACGCCCAACTCACCGAGTCAAAGGCTCGGTCCATATCCGCCAGAAAGAGTGCCGCCTGCTCATCCCTAGCACCCATGGCATCCACCGCGGCCTGTGCCCGTCGGATATTATGCCGGGTGGCCCTGCGAGGCATGAATCCGGCCTGGTCGGGGTGGACCAGGTCAGTAACGTGGGGCAAGAGGCGGTTAGCCAGGGCCTTAGCCAGAATTTTGGCCTCGACGTTAAGTAGAGAGATCGGCCTGTACGAATCGTGTCTATCCGGCGCCCTGCCCGGCTTCAAGAAGACCACAATCTCGGCATGACGCCAGTCCGGCGGCAGTTCTCCCCGATCCCTTGCCGCCTCCAGGGCGCGGCGATAGTGGGGTCCCAGCTGGACGTGAAATTTTTTAAAGAATTCGCTTGGGTAGCCACTCGGGCCGGGCGCCTTACCAGCATTCAACTGACCAAGGGCGTCCCCCAGTTCCTCAGCCGTGAGCGGGACGTCCAGGGCGGTCCTGGTCGCATCCGAGACGGCCCGTGGCATGAGATCGTCAAGATATGCAGATATCATGTCCGTCTCCAAAGGATCACGAGGGGCGTATTGTGCCTCGTAATAACTGGCAAAGCTAGCCGCCAGCAAGTCCGGATCGGTCATGATCGACCCGTCTCCCGCCGCAAGACCCGGCAACGCCAGGGGCTGAAAGGTCGCCTGGCACAACCTATGCAGCATGGTACAGGACTTGTCGCCCCACTGATACACTCTGCTGCGCGTGGCGAGCCACGCCTGCCGGGCTTCCTCATAAAGGACGGAGGCGTACAACTGTTGGGCCTGCAGGAGCTGCCTCACCACGCCATCGTCACCCCCAAGCCGGCCACGCTGCTCCAGCTCCTCCACGCGGGCCGCGGCAGCCACAATAGCCTCCCGATGTTGTCGCCGAGCAGCCACGCACCAAGCTATGTCAATGCCCCGAATGGTGGGCTTCAACGCCTCCCACACCACCATAGCGTCCGCACCCCCCACGAGATTCTCGCGCCAGAAATGATCAATCGCCCCACGCAGATGATGCACATAGTCGGGTCGCTGCAGCTGCCAGGACGACATCCGCCAACGAAACGGCTGCCTCTTGGAAGGGAGGGTCAGGGTAGCTAGGACAGGGGAGTGATCGGACAGGCCCCGAGGGAGTATCGCAGCATCACTGACTCGACTCAGACAGGCACCCGGCACAAACAGATAGTCAAGTCTCGAAAAGGACCCATGCACCGCCGACACATACGTAAATTCACGCACAGCGGGATGAAGGTGTCGCCACACATCGACCCAGCCCAGGCTACTCACAGTCGCACAGAGTCTGGTGGAAGCAACAGCAGGGGGGGGATCCGGTGTAACAGGCACTCGCCTCCGGCGATCCAAGCCCACATCCATAACCTCGTTCCAATCGCCTCCCACCATAGTCAGCACCTCCGGAATCTCATCCCACAGCGCAAACAGCCGCTCAGATAAGGCCCACTGCAGAGGGGGGGGGGCATACACACTACCAAACACCACTGGCTCCGTACCTAACATACCCTTAACGAAAATGTAACGGCCCTGGGGATCAAGCCATTGCTTCTCATGTACATAAGCCACCCTGCGGTGCACCAGAATAGCCACCCCCCGGGAGCCTCTCGTAAAGCCTGCATGGTACACTTGCTGAAAGCCGAACCTCTGGAGGCTCAGGGCCTTGGAACCCAGCATATGAGTCTCCTGGAGCAGCAGAACATCCACCAACTCCCGTTTCCCCCAACGCAGCACAGCCCCACGTTTGATTTTATCCAGCATACCCCTTACATTCCATGTCACAACGCGCAGGGTCTTTTGAGGAGACACAGTCGTATTATTAGCCATCATCATCACAGCGTCCTGTATCCAGCCCGCCGTCCCACCCCGGCGCATTACACAAAGCGACAAAGGCAAAAGCTACACACACGTGCGGTCCCACCCACCCAGCCCAAACACTCAGCAACCCCCCCCAGACCCAAACCCCCCAAAGCACCAGCAAGAAAAGAACTTCCCCCCCCGCCCCACTCCCCCCACCCCAATACCTCAGAGAACATTGAAGTATCTGTCGCGGCATGGAGAGACCCGGGCCCAGAACCGAGAACCCAGGGCCCGCCATACCAATGGATCCCAACATCCCAACCAATACACACTCACCACCCCCCTCCCCACACACTCAACCGCGGGGGTCAGAGGCCCATAGAAGGCACCCCCCGAGTCCCACCATGTACCCAAAAAGATAACAGGAGTTCTCAATTGGGAATAGACTGGCATAGGGAAGTCACGTTAGAACAGTCTCACCAGCCAATGCAGGGCAGCGCAGCATTCAGTAAGTAAGGTCCAGACCCAGCAATGTTCAGCTGCCAGCCTCGGAGTGCTCCGAGTCCCCTGCACCATCCGTCTGCAACGTACTGGCAGAGGCCGACCTCTTCCTAGAGCGGGACCGTCGGTGACGGCCCTTCGGATTTGGGCGAGGCACCTGCTCCGGCGACGATCCCCGGGACCCGCCCGGGTTCAGCCCCGGCTGGGCATGTGGACGAAGTCGTACCGTCTCATCGGTCCAGCGAAACACCTCCTCGGGGGAGTCGAAGAAATGCGTCCGGGACTGGTGCACCACTCGTAGGCGGGCCGGATACAGGAGAGAGTACTGGAGCTTCAGGCCCCGCAGCTTGGCCTTAGCAGCCACGAAGGATTGTCTCTGCTGCTGCACCATCCTCGTGTAGTCGGGAAAGATCATGATGTTATGATTTTCAAAGGTGAGCGAGCCTTTGTTCCTCGCCTCCCGCAGGACGGCATCGCGGTCATGATAATTGAGCAGCCGGGCGATGACTGGTCTAGGGCGCTCACCCTCCGGCGGCCGCTGAGTCAGGGCCCTGTGTGCCCTCTCGATAACAAAGCACGTGGACAGTGTCCCTTCGGGGAGCCAGCCCTCTAACCACTGGGTCAAGAACCGCGCCATGTCGTCCTTCTCGCATCGCTCCGGAAAGCCGACGAAGCGGAGGTTGTTCCGCCTTGCGCGCCCCTCGGCGTCCTCCACTCGGGCCGCCAGCGTCTTCTGGACACCCTCCACCTCCGCCAGCCTCTTCTTCAGGGCGCCTATGTCCGTCTCAGTCACCGTGATGCGGGTTTCGGCCCCAGCGATCCTCTCCACTGCATTGCGAAGGTCTTGGCGCAGCAGTGTAACATCCGCTCCTACCGCCCCAATCTTGGCATCGAGCATGTCCCGGGATTGGGTGATGGCCGCCAGGATCGCTGCATTGTCCGGCCCAGGGCCACCGCTGCCACCAGCCGCCCCAGAGCCACCACTAGGCCCCGTGAACTTATCGATGGGGCCTTGCTTAGTCTGTCCGCCACCTCTGGTCATGGCCGGTCGTGGGCTCGCCGGGACCGCACACGAGGCAGGGCGGGCACTACTCCCAGCTAGTTGTAAGAATCCCCAGGCACCACCACTCGTGCTGGAGGCTCCAGGCCCCGGGGTGGATCACCGACGTCAGAGGCCCCAAGAAGGAGGCGGGCAGGCCAACACAGGCCCGGGGTCGCGAAAATCGAGGCCCCGGCTTCACCAAGGCGGAACAGGCCGCAATCACCCCTCGGCACCACCAGCAGCTGTTCAGGACGCAGGGGAGGCTCGCGGCCCGTGAGTAACTGCAGCCACAGAGCCGGGCCAAGCGCAGCGTCGTCAGCACCTCTACCACCCGCGAGCCCACAACTGATGTCGGGCGTCTCGAGAATCGAGGTCCCCGGTCTCCGGCCGGTCACTGGGCCTCACGGCGAACCACCAAAAGGGGAGAAGAGAGTGTCCACACAAAGAGCAGGGATAAGCGGCGCCTCAGCGGCCTGTGGGCGAACACAGCAGCAAGTCAGGGCCAAGAGCGGCGCCGTGGACGCCGCCACCTCACTCCAGCCCGCGACCGCCCCGGGCGTCCCGAAACTCAAGGGCCCCGGTCTCCAGCCGGTCACAGGGCCGCACGTCTCCGTCGCCTCTCCGCGGTCCCAGGATCGAGTACAGCACCAGGTCGAGGCACCGGAGCAGGCAGGGGACTCCACCTAATCAGCGCCAGGCACTGGGTAGCAACAGCGGGCTCGGGGGCCAGGATAAATGGAAGGATGAAGTCCGGGCCGACGGGAGCTCTACGAGGCTGCGACCGCCATCTTCGCCCGCCAAGCCACGCCCTTACAGTATTATTTTATACTTCTGCTTCTAATGTATGCACTTTACTTAGCTATAAGTATTGCAATAATATCGATCCATTTCTCTTGTATGAGAAAAGAGACTGATCAATAAATAACACCTTTTTATTGAACACGCCCGTCTCTTCCTTTTCTCTACATTCTGATGAGACTAAGAATGCACGTACTGACTGAGTAAAATAAATTGCCTTTTGTTCACACGACTCTCGAGATACACTCTTGATTAGGGGAGAGCAAAGTTGTCATGTTCTATGGTTGTCAGAAACTAAATCCCTTCTTGTCTAATCAGGGAAGTTAATTCCTTCCTGAACATTCGAGAAAGTTTCTAGTGAACTCTGAGCTAGCTGGCAAACCCAAAACTTTAAGTCTAATATCGACAGTAGTAGACCTAGTTAACGTCTGGTCTAGGCCTTTACTATTGACGGTATTATTCCAATGCGCAGAGCCTATTGGGATAATAGGAACTACACTACATGGCGCCCAACACGTTTGGAAAGGGCGATAAAACTAACGTAAGACATTTAAAGTAACTCAGTCGTGCTTTCTCACTCAGACCCCTTTCTCCCATAATACTCCAAAGACGTCTGGAGTGGGTAAAAGGTTATATCCGCCAGACCTCGCAGGAGGGAACTCCTATGTATGGTTCTTGGTATAGTCAACGTTGAAGGATACACTGTTCCAAAATATTGTGCATCTAATCTTTGTTTCCATAAGAAACCTGATCTGCAAACAAAAGAAATAACCATCCTGTCGGTAAAATGGTAGACAGTGATGATGAAAGAGAGGCAGTTAGATTAGCAACTGAACTCGCAGCAGCTGATGCTACCATGCAAGACGCAGACCCAGATATAATACTCATCCCGGTCATTAAAAGGAAATCTATAACTTTAAAACTTATAGAAAATGGACTGACACCTAGAGGTGGTACAGTCATATTCGTAATTGAGGCACACGAATATCGGCAGACAGAGGTATACTATTCATGGATAAATTTTCCAGCAGCAAATCCTGTAACAAAGTACTTCCACTATTACAAAATAGAGGAACCTCCTGAAACGTACACTCCTTTCGAGGAGGTGGAAGTACCACTCAAATTTCAAGAGCATTTGCTCTTATTTGATGGCGCCCTAAAACATAATAATCACATCACCAGGCTCGGTCCTTTAGGTAGACCAGGAGCAACGTGGCCGGTCCTAGCCGGATACACACCACATCCAGACATCGACGAGATGTCTGCAGCTAACCTGTTAACACAGCTAAAACAATTAATAAAAATACATAGACAATTAGTCCAGTATGTGATGCGGACTTCAACAATTCAGCCAGCGATTAAACTCCCACAGCTGACCCCTCACCAGGGGAACACAAATAAAATTACACCACAGAACATCCAGTCCTGCCTAGGTAAAGTACCGGCTAAACGGGAACAAATACCATTCTGGCTAGCGCAGAAAATCACCCAAATAGAGGCGGTGTTTCCAGACACCACCCCGCTAGAAAATCACAGGATTCTGACTATCTGTCTTCCAATGGGAATCGCACCACACATTGAGGACTGTGACACTTGGGGTACAGTCTTTGCTTCCATCTACACAAAAACGCACGGTGTTCCATCCATTTCGGTAATACCAGATGTGCTAAAACAAATTCAAGATGAATACGGTCCAGAACCCGCTTTAACTCTTGGTATGAAATTACTAAAAGACTTCAAGCAGGTCTCGGCTATATTATTAGCCAACATAAAGGGAGAAGCAGCAAACGTGGCGATCCGCCAGAGGTTAAAGGAAACAGATATAGCAGACCAACCAGCTGAAATTGCCAGAATCATAGAAACATCCTATGAGGAACTAGGTAGAGATAGTTTAGGTGGAATACCAGTAAAACCACAACTGATTGAAAGTCCTGAAAAAATATTTTTTAATAATAATTCAACATCACAGAAAAAGAGCTGGGATGGAAACAAACAATCCAATCCCAAAGAAAAGAAATTCCAGTCCAGAGGAAGGTCTCCTAGGCGAAGAGAGAAATCTCCGAACCAAAGACACAGGTCACCCCAGAGTGACCCCTCTGGGAAAAGATATAACCTTAGAAATAGGGATAATATAAAAAAGCCTGATAGATATCAAGACATTGATACACGTCCCTCTCAATCTTTTCAGACTTCCTCGCAGAAATCAGAAAGAAGAGGACGATCAGAACAAAGAGAAGAGCACGCCAAGTCCAAAGACAAGGAACCTGCTCAGCTAAAAAAGAAATTACAATTTCCAAAGAAGAAGGTAGCCAGCATTAAAATAGTTAACAATGCCGAGAATTCTGAGGACACAACTGAAAAACGGGGAATGGGCTCAGACAATGCTAGACAGCGCAGCAGAAGTGAGCATAGCTCGCAAAGTCCTTATGAATCATCTGGAGACAGTGGACACGAATGAATATCTTCAAGTGGAAACTGCAGACACCAGAGTTAGCAAACCTCACAAAATATACGAAATAACATTGCGTATAGAGGGGGATAAGACTAGAAAAATAAGGGGACTATTTTGGGATAATCTCTCCAAGGGCTATGATATCCTTCTAGCTGAAAAAGACTGGCCACCAGAGTTTGTCAGGGATTGCCCTCATGGCGAAGAAGTAATTATGCCTGCCTTCTCAAATCACATCCCAATTCATAAAAAATACACACTTGCTAGAAAGTGGGCAGTGGCTCTAGCTCCTGCTTTATATAAAAATCACGTGGGATGGGATGAGGACTCTCCTCCTCACAAAATACAGTTAAAATCACAACCTACTGCACAAAGGCAGTACCCAATTAAGCAAGAAGCTAAAAAACAGGTAAAAGAAATACTAGATCAGCTAGAATACCAGGGGGTGATTGAAACTTGCACCTCACAAATGAACAACCCTTTGTTTCCGGTCTCCAAACCAGACAATTCATATCGTCTAGTTTTGGATTACCGACACCTTAACACATGTTGCAAAACTTTTGCAGTGCAAAATTCGCATAGTGCTGCACTAATGAATAACATAGTGCGCAAAAAATACAAAACAACGTTAGACATCTCTAATGGATTTTTTTGTCAAAACATAGCACCAGAGAGCAGATATTTGTCTGCGTTCTCAATAAATGGCACTCAAAAACAATTCTGTCGGTTAGCCCAGGGGTACAAGAACAGCCCAGGAGTATTCTCAGCGAGAGTAACAGAATTACTACAAATATATGATGATGAAGCATTATCTTATGTCGACGACATTTACTTAACAGATGATGACTTGGAGACTCACTTGAAGAGAGTGAACACCATAATACTTGGGTTCGCAGCAGAGGGTTACAAATTCAACTTTAAAAAATCCAGAATTGCCCATCTGACAGTCCTGTTCTTAGGATATGAATTATCAAGTGAAGGCAAAAGCCTGGCTGACAATTTCCTAGAGAAATGTGCCGTAATCCAAGCACCTAGAACACTAAAAAACCTACAGTCGATTCTAGGCTTCCTAAATTTCGGAAGAACATACATTGCAAATTACGCAGAAAGGGTCAAACCCCTTTATGATCTGATAAAACCAGATTTAAAAAAATCCAATTGGACTCAAATACACACAGAAATTTTGAGATCCTTACAAACAGACATGCTAATTAAAACAAAATTAGAAACACGTGATAACACACGCAATCTTGTGATTCGAGTCATCCCAGGGAGATGCGGATTCACATACCTGACCTCTAATGAGGGAGAAAAGGTACCAATTGCATTCAAATCACACTTGTACACAGAAGCTGAAAAGAAGTTCAGCATTAAAGAAAAAATTGTTCATGGTGTTCAAACTGCAATAGCTAGAGAAAAAGATCAAGCTGACGGTAGACATGTCACAGTCAGAACAGCAGAATCAGCCTTTGAGGCACTAACAACACCGTGTAATTTACCAACAACAACACTGAATCCGGAATGGATACAATGGGTGAATTCAATTACAACGGACAAAGTATACTACTACTTTGATCCAGAACTAGAAGAATTAAAAAATCTAGAATATGAAAAAACATACCCTCTGCCAATCGACATTCTGCCTTTACGACATTACGCCTGTGTAATTTATACAGACGGACATGCTCATCCCCCCGTTTGGGGAGAACAGGCATACAACCCCACATGTGGGATTACAAAAGAAGTGTGGCGCGGAGGTAAACTAAAACCTCTATTAACAAAAACACACTCAGTAGAAACTAATTCAGAACAACAAACTGAAATACTAGCATTGAAAATGGTGCTAGATAATGCGGATCGCGAATTCCCGACACTTATAGTGTCAGATTCATATTACTGCGTCAAATCATATAACAACGATTTGCAGACATGGATTCAAAACGGTTACAAAGATGACACAGATGCACCAATAAAGCAGAAACTGCTCTGGGAACAAATAGCTCTTTTACAAAAAGAGCTACCAAAGACTCACGTGACACACTCACTGAGTCATCAGCGTGATGGCGTTCACGTTGCAGGGAATTCATTGGCTGAGACAGCCACAGCGGCAGCCACTAAATCGGCTCCCGTAGTTCGAAAAAAGCGTACATTAAAATACATTGACGGTGAAACAGTGCTGGCGGTGAAAACGTCATCAAAAGGCGACTGCTCAGCGCTACCGATCAACTATCCACTCAATTATACATACATAATCGATGCAAACTCCGTCCCTTTTGCTCGAATCCCTGGAGTGGGGGATAGAGTGATTCCAAACATGGACAGGAGAAACTTGTTAATCGCAGACGCACATATGGGCGAGGGTCTCAGACACCTCAAACTAAAAGATTCTCTGGAAGAATTACAATCACGGTACTGGTGGCCAGGCATGAGCCTGCGTCACACCATGTTTGTAAAAAACTGCCCAAACTGCAACAGAGATCGCAGTGGGGAGAGAAACAGTTTAATACCTCGTCGTTTTACTCCAGAAAAAATCAAGAGTAAAAAGGAAGGCTTGCGATTAACATATACAGGCTAGTTTCCACTTATAATGTAGATCACCAGCACTCGGCTGACGTCTGGACTGTTATACAAAGATTTGCGAGTCTAAATGGCATATACGCTAAGAGCATGCTACGTTTGACCATTGTTTTCACTCTAGCCCTCCAGCCTGATGGGAAACATGGCCAAATGAGCATAGCACAGCGGGAATCTTCTCACTTCCTTCCTGAGGGATACGGGATGGTGTAAAGAAAAAACCAAGGCATAAAGCAATCTATAACGGAAAGGATATTAGGTTCGGGAGCTGGGTGGGTCAAACATCTAATAAGTGTCCAACGTAGTCTAAATAACTTGCCAAGAAATTCTCTGAAGGGATTCAGTGCGTACGAATTATTATTTGGAACTAGGATGTTGATCTCTGACATTGATAGTCAGACTTCAGTGGTGAAAGAAAAAAGCTTTGATATCAAAGACCGTTTGGCTACTTTGCAGGACTTAAACAAAACAAGAAAAGACCTGAGCAACATAAAGTTGAAACAACAGCCAACAACCACTGAAGAACCACCACCTGTCCCAGCAAGACCTGTCTGGATTCCAAAAGTCGGGGATCTAGTCAGGGAAAAGATCGCGGTAAAGAAGGAATTTGGGCCTTCTTACAGAAAAGCAGTTCCTGTCTTGTCTGTCAACGGGACAAGATCAGTCATACTACCGCCACTTGCTGGTAAAAAGGAGAACCGAGTTGTATCCATCGACCTGGTAAAACCACAATCATGTGGCCGATAACAAACAGTAGGCCAAGTGGACTCCCAATAAGTAGCAGAACACCAAGGTTTGCTACCAGTACAGAGGTCCTAACAAAGAGGCTCATCACATTCGAAACGCCTACAGAAGAACAACAAGGACTATGCAACAATGCAATAGAACTCAGACCTCTGAAAACCCAAATAAAAACATTTAGCAGAGACACACCAATCTATAATGAAGTACCAAGCGAAAATGCAAGAAACAGTAATCCTGAAGCAATTGGAACAATTGACAGAACTGCATCCGGCTACTTCATAAACGTCGATGATTCCTCTGAAGGCTTCAGTGAATCAAAGACACAGCCATCATCAAAAACCTTTAAAGATAAAGCAAAAGAACTTTTGAAACAACTAAAAGAAACATATCTGATTTCTCCATGGATCGAATTTTGGGTGGGTTTTGGTGCATTTATCCTCATACTTTGGCTCATCATGGTACTCACTTTGGGACGCTTCATTGAGGGAAAATATGCTAAAATGGACACAGCAAGTCAGAAAATCAACTTGATCCTCAAACCACACACATCTTCACACGTCGAGAAAAGAGAACTTTCTTCAGTCAACTTCACAGCCAATCCGATACCTGGTGGGGTAGCCTGGGACAACACTGACTATGAAATTTATGGTCCGGTCGAAATCCTGAAATATCCACACCAAATTAAGATCTCATTGAGTGACTTTGCAAAACCAAGCTCATTTGCTGATGACTGGGACTTCGAAAGCATTAATAATATGATGTCTGACTTAGTAATGTCTGCTAAATTTACCAAACATGATTATTTGCAGGGTTCTACAAATTATGATAGTATGTACTGTTATAACCACTATGGTAACCATTTTTTACATAGATCTGCACAACCTAGAAATGTTTTAAATTATAATCAATGGGAACATTGTGCAACCCCTCCAAAAGGAAGCTCAAGAACCTTCTATGACAAATATTCATACTTTTCAGGTTTTAACACAAGTAATGCTGAAGCATTTTATTTCAAATTGTCAAACAAGACAGGAACTAAGACCATGATAACAAACACAAAATTGATATATTCAGACTCATTCTTTGAAAAAATGAATACTTTTGGTTTTGATTATTGGGACAAATATGTTGAATTGAAAAGTGTTTGGGGTACAAAAGAATGGCAAGTACAGGGTATAGAATCTTTGTTCAGAGCCTGCATGATCCCAGAACAAATTATATTTTTAAATGACACTGTTCAACAAACCACCTGTCTTGGCCTAGCCAAAATTAAAGACTTAAATAAACCGTCTATTCCAAAGCCAACAATGTACAGCAATACCTCTACAGATGAGGAGATAGACGTAAATTATGTATTAAACCAAAACAGAACACATCCTGATTGGAAACAGTGGTTGATCTGGCCCACAGATACTAATAACTGTCAAGACAGATTCCTGAACAAAACACAGGGGTTCAAAATGACCAGGCCAGACCCTAGATATCCTCAAAGACATCACCCAGGGATAATAACCACCTACAGTGTGGGCAAATTATGCCTTCAATGGCTACAAACTTCCACACTGACAGAAATTAAGCAACACCTAACTTTACTTACTGATGGTGCTGACTTGCGTGATTTCATTATGGGACCGCGCAAACAGCGTCAAAAACGTTTCATAGCAGCCTCTGTATATGCAGTATACAATGAGGCCTGGAAGGTTACTCAAATTGAAACAGCAGAGAGAATACGGGAAATTGACCGTATTAATTTGGAAAAATCACTTTCTGTAGTGGACAATGGGTTAATGACTCTGTCCTCCAGAATTTTTTCTTTGGACAGCATTGTGTCTTCAGCAATCGACATATTATCGCAAGACTTACTGTTATTACAACACGGTCAGTCTCAATTGCGTTCTATTGTACAGCTTGGCTGGACGTTACAAAATCTGCGTTCAGGCTATGTGCCCTGGCGTTTAATCAACACAACGTCACTATTCCAAATCTTTAACCTTACTGATAGACAAGTCAGTATGGCACAAAAGGGTGCTGATTATACAATCTTGAGCATTGAAAAACTAGAAAGATTACCAGTGACAATGTCAGAACGACCTGTCAGTGAATGGATAATACATGGGATAATAAATATTCCAATCTCAACCTTCAGGTTTCAATACTGCCAAAAATATATACAGGCTGGCATGTACGAGAAATTGGGAAAGGGGTACATTAAAACAACATGGAACCTGCCCTATTCACATGCATGTGTCAGTAATAAAGGACAGAAAGTGTTTCTTAGTGGCAATAATTGTGCGATGTCACTAAGCGGCACGCTTCTGTGTAACGGAATTAGTTTGCATGGAGCCTGTGAAGGGAATTCATACAACCTTTCATGTCACCAGCAAGGCGCACCTGCAACAGAGATAGAACCATTCTTTCAAAGACTCTATAATGGGAGTTACATTCTAATTGTAGATCGCAGATGTTGTAGTCTTATGCCCGGGACTCCTTATCTCGTAACTACGACTGCGAAGGTCAAGTGCTGTGGACGCTCATTGTTCCCCAGCTCCTTTCCAGACAGGGAGGCAAGGGCATGGCCCAATTTGAAAATTACTTCTATTCGAATAGATACTTTAAGCAGAATGAAAACAGTGCTTCTTCAGACGCCTACAAGGCTCACGTCATCAAAAGAAACGTATGATCTACAAGTCGCAAGGACGACTGCAGAGATACATTCATTGTTATCAACTAATTCCCCCATACATTTCGCAGAAATCCTGAATGAAATCTTAAATATTTCTGATACCAATGGGGTCTCAAAGGTATTTAAGACAGTATTTTCGATGGCATTAACACCATTCAAAGCCATACTGGGTATTTTTCCAGATTTCGTCCATTCGATTTTTGGCGGACTTCCCCTGATCTTGGGACTAATTGCAGGAATCCTATTCTTAGTCCTTATTTTTCGTTATGGCAACCCATGTCACAGACAAAACTCTTGCGACAAGGGAAGAAACAATCCTAGCCATTGGATACCGGGACCGGATATCAAAAATCCTGGGACTCTCCCGGCTTAGAGACCTGAACATGACTTGGTTTCTATCATTTCGACCAATGTGGCAAAGATGTGTTTTACCTGTATTAAGGTGTCTGCTATGCGGAGAAGAATGCGTGTTAGACACCTGTCTGACGCTACAATCGGATGCGCCAATGGATGCAGAAACATTGTTGAGCCCGATCAAGGTTCACGCTTTGTGCTGCCCTCAAAGGATACCAATCCTGATGAAGGCATTCGTGGAAGCTTCACCACTACGATTGAGGGGTAGTGAAGTTCAAGATGAAAGCAGCATCGAACAGGTACGACCTTCTGTCAGCAATGCGAATCAGAATGTCAATGGAGACAATCATGCGCACGAATGCATGGTTACACCTTTTTCCGAGTTAGTGGAACTTTCCCAGGAAGCTGTTGACAGCTTTTTCGAAAGCCTAAATGATATGATGTTCTCACCAGAGCAGAAATAGAGACTTTTGAGCAAGCTCGCACACGGCGTTCCCTGAATTCGGCCTTCAACTTTAAAAATAAAGTCACATGAACATTTTTACCTCCAGTTCACGGACAGCAATTTTTCAGCAGCCCCAAAATATTTTTGCATATTTTTCGGGACACTATCTTCTGCTTAAAGTAAGAACTATTCTTAGAGAACTAAGGTTTCTAAATTTTAGATAGCTTATAGACATTAGCTGCCCGCTGGTATGTTCATAAATATTTTATTCTGTGATGGAATGGTCTCGAACTTTTTTTCTGTATTAAGAGCCATTTCATGTGTAAATTCTCATATACCAAATAGCAATAATGTATACAAATGCGTGATTACGGCTTGAGTGCATACAATACATATGATTGCAATTCTTCTGTATTTTTGAAAAATTTCAAAATGCATTTATGTATTTTGGGGTGGTAAGGTATACACTATACTCTATAGTATGTTTTACTATGCATAGATTAGTAAATATGTCCATAGTTAGCGTGGAGTGGGTGTGATGTATTCCTATAGGTTCTGAATCGATCCCCCTATTCCTGACCCTATTCTGGTTAAACAAACCAACAAGTTAACTAGCAGTCAGCCCATGAGGCAGAAAACCCCCATGATGCAGATACCGTTATCTGACGCAGTCACACTACGGCACAGGAACGTGTTATCTGATTAGGTCATAACGCTTGCGATCTAATTAGACAAGCGATATTCCTCCAGCCCCTGATAAGGCATACGGAGTTCTCATAACAAATCAAACCTATGACAACCTGGGCAAAACCCTGCGGCCATTGTTTTGATTTCACCGAGAACTTCAGCAAAAGAATGTGCTAACGAGCAAGTCGTATGACATCCTTATTGACGTATCTATGTCCATCCTTACGTCAATCTCGGCACCTTAAAGGTATAAATATTACCGATATTGCCCTATGCAAACACATGCGGTGGTGACGAGACGGAGCAGCCATACTTGCCGAAGCGAAGAGCAGAGCAGACCCCGCTGGCGCAGCCCCGCCTTCCTGACGCGCTGAGAACGAGAAGCTGCCTATTTCTCCTGCCGAGAAATCCAGCACCGGCGCTTCCGGGTAGCCCTCGCAGGCAGCCTGGAATATCGAGACCAGAGAGAGAGATACCATCCCTCATTCATCCTTAATTCCAGGTACAGAACTGAATAACCCCTCGCAGAGAATTCTTTAGTTATTCACTTGGCAAAAACAAACTTAACTTAAACTGTAACTTTCTATTCCCACCCACGTATTAGGCTTAGGTCAGGTACACGGGGTAGGCGTATTTAGAAACACCAGTTGAGTACGTTTAGTCAAATGTATATGTGTATGTAATATATTTTATTCATTTTAAACCTTCATATGGCTTAGAAACTATATCAATGTTTTTACAGTATTATTTTATACTTCTGCCTCTAATGTATGCACTTTACTTAGCTATAAGTATTGCAATAATATCGATCCATTTCTCTTGTATGAGAAAAGAGACTGATCAATAAATAACACCTTTTTATTGAACACGCCCGTCTCTTCCTTTTCTCTACATTCTGATGAGACTAAGAATGCACGTACTGACTGAGTAAAATAAATTGCCTTTTGTTCACACGACTCTCGAGATACACTCTTGATTAGGGGAGAGCAAAGTTGTCATGTTCTATGGTTGTCAGAAACTAAATCCCTTCTTGTCTAATCAGGGAAGTTAATTCCTTCCTGAACATTCGAGAAAGTTTCTAGTGAACTCTGAGCTAGCTGGCAAACCCAAAACTTTAAGTCTAATATCGACAGTAGTAGACCTAGTTAACGTCTGGTCTAGGCCTTTACTATTGACGGTATTATTCCAATGCGCAGAGCCTATTGGGATAATAGGAACTACACTACAGGGTGAGTTACTGCATTTGTAGCTGCTGTTATCATGTCACCGTTAATTTATTCAGGACAGCGGGGATTTTGCAGGCCATCCAAGCAGGGAAGAGGCAATGTAGTTACATGAAAGTGCCAGCTCTATCTGTAAAGTGCTGCTACTGACTAAATGAATGCCGTCATGTTGGAAAGTGCTGGGATCGCCCCAAGTAAAGTGCTGTGTTCCTCGTTGTGCAAAAATTAGAAGTGCCTTACGCCCTCCTAGGCAGTAGTGTAAGGCTTGTTTTGTTATTTATTGTTCATGTTGGCCTTCATGTCCTTTTCTTTAACTCAATGGTGTTCTTGCAGAGTGTTGTGTGAGTGACTTTGATGTATTGGTCACATCTTTGTGTCTATATCAAACAATGAAGGATTTTATTAATTTTTTTGAGTTTTTCAGTAGGTCAGTTTGTCTGGTCTTCCTATGAAGTGTATATGACGTCGACATGGTCGTGTGTGCTGCCAGGCCCCATTGGATGATTATCAGTGTCACTTCTACAGCACATAACAGTTGCGCTGCGGATGAGTGTGACTGCCTTGGCCACGAACAAGAAGGCATGTGCGAGCTATATCAAAAATGTGTGCAGTCACCTCGGTCCTACACGTTTCCTCAGTGGGTTCCGCTTTTGAATCCAGTCCTGGATTTGCTCTGGTAAGCGCTCGGTCAGCATGGGCCCTTGACCATGAGGGATCATCCACCTTGTCCCACCCCTAAGGACTATCGGAGTTTCAGTGGGTGGTGATTGGATAATTTGGAAACAAGGAGGGCATCATGGTGGGGCGGCTGGGGCCCGGCCGGCAATAAAAGTAAAACATATTGTAGGGCGGTACACACTTCACCCACTCTCCATCTCATGCCGGTCTTACACCTGAAGGAAATTCGCCAACATATACTATAAAATCAATAGATCAATCTACAAGAAAAATGAAAGCCTTTCCAAACTATATCTAGATTTTAGTATTTCTACTAGTGGTTGTCTAATCTCACATTGGGACTCTAACGGAGCCAGTATATATTAATGAACATCATGATCCCTGTAATAGGCAATGTTTCCTTAATTCACTTACCGCTTTAATTTGTTTATCTACTTTAGTTGATCATTGTCGTACTAAATCCTATTTTACATAATTAGTGACATTCTAAAGTCTTTAATGAGGCTTTAAGTTTGGATGATATAATGTTTGCTGTGCTCTCATTTCTCACGTATGTCTCAGTCATGTATTAGTTATTCCTGGAAGACATTCCGCCAGTTTGGCCATTCACCAAAACTTACAGCTTCCTTTATCAAATGCCTCAGAGCATTCTACGAGCAGCAATGTGTATATATACCTATCTGTGTTAAACACGGCACTTCTACCACTTGTGAGTTTAACCTGAGGAATTGCTGGACTGAGATGTCGAGATGATATACTGTAGGTGGTGGGTCAGGCTGCCGGGGGGCCCCCTACATGAGCTTTGCAGGGGGGGCCCCCTCAAGATTTGTTACGCCACTGCCTTTGACAGCCAGCTAAACATGCCATTCCCTTCATTCCTTCTGAGAAGGTGCCAAAGAAATGAGTTACTTTAGGCAAGAAGGCGTTTACCTCTGGGAATTTGGCTATCAGGTCATCAAATACAGCCAGTTTGTTAGCCAAATATACTCATGCATGACGGGAGTTGGTTAGTTTAACTGTTCCATCCACGTCTGAGCACCTCAGAGGTCCTTTCAAATTGCTTCTCCCAAATGTTTTGCATGCCTCTAACCAGGCTGTGAAAGCTGGCCTGGATACATTGAATGGATTGGTGTGCTTTAGGTTGTTCACTCTGGTGCCTAGGAGGCACACATGGATAAGGACTACAGGTTTCTCATACAATTGCAGCTCGTTGACCTGCCCTTTGACGTTCAGCACCTATTTAGTCATATGCTGCTCTGGACCGTTTCAATCAGATTCTTGTTTCAGCCAGAGCTTTAGGCATGGCCTTCTCAGAAGTTATTTACTGAAGAAGCACCAGACTCAATAGCAACCATATATTCTGCTGCAGTTTTTTCTCTCCCTAGAGGTCATGGGTCAGGAAGAGGAAGGCAATGTCAGAATACCTCATCCTCCTCTTCCACACAAGGTGCAAAACTACTTGGATACCTTCAAGGAATTCATACATCCAACGCTTGTTAAGGGGCTCAGGGCAGTATTTTTCCTTAAATGGTAGGTGATTGCCCTGTACCAGTTGCTCTTACAGATAGTAAAAATGGGCGCACACTGCCATTTTTTAATAGGCATTTACCGTTTCCTTTGTATTCCAGAAATGTACAAATTCCAAAGCCATTAAGGTGTCACGGTAGATCCTTGTTTCCTGAACTAATTTCTGAGAAAAGAAAAATTCTAAATAGCGACATGACATTAGGGGCCAGAAGTACGACCAAGCAATTTGCGACTCACAAATTGACACTGTTTTGATTTCCAACGGGGTCGCAAATTGCATGCCTTATGAATATTCATGAGGCACTCGCAATTTGCGACCCCATTGGGAATGGCTGGCCCTCCCAGGGTTGGTGGTCTCCTGGGCTCAGCAGACCTCCATGTCTGGGACTACTTTTAAATAAATTAGTTTTCTTTTAAGGCAGCCCGTTTTCTTTAAAGGAAAACGGGATGCATTAAAAAAAAAATGAAACATTTTCGATTCATTTTTTAAGGGCAAGTAGTGGTCCTTGGGACCACTGCCTGGCCCTAAAAAATATTTCCCCCAGCATTTGCAAAGCGGAAGGGGTCCCTTTGGGACCCCTTCCCTTTTGCGATTGCCCTTTTGCGATTGCATTACCACCCTCTTGAATGTTTTTGCGCTTGCAAAACATTTGTACATGGTTGTGGAGTCGCTATTAGGAAGGGAACGCCCCTTCCTAACAGCGAGTCGCTAAACACTATTTCGCGAGTCGAAAAATAGTGTTAGTACATGGCCCACAGGAATTTTGCATGCGCAAATGGGTCTTAAACCTGTTTGCGCATGCAAAATCCTGTCGTACATCGGGCCCCAAGTCCTTTTAGCTTTACTCGAACAAGATTGGATGATGGTGCCGTATCTTCAGGACACCTATTTTCGTATTCTGATTGAGAAACATGCCAGGCAGTTTCTTAGATTGATTGTCAGAGTCCTTTACTTTGAGTTCAAGGTTCTATCCTTTAAACTGTCCTCAACCTCTTCGGCTCTGTGGGTTTTTACAAAGTTCAATGTAGTTGTGGCACATCCTTTTAGAAGCAGCAGTGGCAGTGGACAGTCGATAGAGGAAGTGCTCTGTCAACAGCTCATCTGTGGAGTTGGAGAACAAGAGAGTATATTTCCTAAACAGACTATCTTTGATAAGCCGCGAGTGGGACCTTCATCTACAGGTGCTACACATGAATTTCAGGAATGGATGTCCCAAAAATAGACCTATTTGCTGAGGAGAACATGAACTGTCACCAGGACTATTCTCGGATGCTTCTACTGAGGCCATTGGTCACTAGTGGATGCTTTATTTCTGAAATTGAGTTACATTCTCCATTATGCATTTCCTCCGCGACGGTCATTCACACGATTGGAACTTGTTAAGCTCATGTAAATCTCATGGCTCTGGATCTGGCTCATCATGTTTAGTAACTGGAGCTCCTCCTTCTCAGCTGTGGGTTTTCATGATCTCTTCAGCTGAAACAGCACATTCTGAGTGGGAAACATCATTTACCACGAACGCATTACCACGCGTTACGTTTACAATGGGTCACTTACCACGCAAACGTCTTTTCACCGCGGGTGCATTCCACGAACGTTTTTACAACGCAAGCTTCATTGCTTCCAGTCTTCGTTCCTTCGCTTCGTCTTGCGTGTATATCATTAGGAGAAAGGGACAATAAAAAGGGGGGGTTGGGGGGGTCTCCCCCCCTAAAAAAAAAGCGGAATAAAAAAAAAAGAAAACTTTAGAAAAAAAACGCTATTCAGTGCAAATTGAGAGAAAGGAAAGAGCCTCAACAACGACGTGGCGTGTACGTCAAAATAGAAGTCCTATCTCTATTTTGAAAGACGTGTTTTGACGCTGGTTATCGTAACGTAAATATGGCGGAGTACAGTCTTGCGTGCTCAAATGCTGCGTGGTAAAGACACATGCGTAGTAAAATACGCGTGGTAAAGCCATGCGTGGTACAGGTAAGCGTTGTATTATCATATATTCATTCTGAGTCAGATTGGCAGACGGTTATTTCCTCCCACTTTCTTCCCAAAGTTATAGGTAGTATCCTATAACAATGTCACATACTAAGTCAATGAACCTAGTGACGAAGATAGGTAAGTGACTCAAACTTACCTACTACAGAGTGGTCTTATTCCACACTGCTCCTTCCTCAGTCCTGATGAAAGTCTGCCGAACCCTAGGGACACTCAAGGACTGAAACATGTCTACCACCGATATCAATACTATATAGGTGCAGTGGACCACTTACACATCCACTATAGCACCTGCCACTGTTTTTGATCTTACCCCTTCCTGATCAATAAAATTCACTTTACAAGATAGGAGGTATTTTTAACTCTACATCTTTTTTTGCTAATTTTCACGTAATAATCACGACCATCAAAGAACCAGATAGTCGCCCTCAAGGAGGATGAAAGTTGACTGCCTGGAGGACAGGAAACTCAGGCGGAAAAGGACCCAATGATCAAACTACTCACCTAACATTTTTAAGCGGAGAATCAAGATATACCACTATTAAACAGTTAGAGTGTATGAGGGCCTTTTGTACAACACTTTTAGACCCTAGCATTCCAAGACACGCAGTTCATTCCCCTTTGATTAAATACTATTATGGATGGAAGCTGAATGAATCACTGCTTCTTTCTCCCCATCCTGATTTTCAGGGAATTAAACACATCTGTCAGGTAAAGTTTCTTCCTTTCTAAGTGGCTACTTAGGTAGTACTTTTTCTAGCGGAGTAAGTAAACGTCATGCTCTCTCTGCTTCTCCTCTTTATATGATGTTTCATAAAAATACAGTAATTCTACTGATAAAATTTAACTTTCTGTAAAAGTGGTACTGTTTCATGTTTGTCATTATATTTTGTTGCTTGCTTTCTTTCCTCCTACTCACCCCTCAAAAGAGGAAAAGAGAACTGACTCTAGAAGGGATTTGATTTACTATATACATAGGACTAGAAAATTAAGGAAGTAAGTAATCTCTTCATATCCTTTCAAGGCACAAGAACAGGAAATTCAGGTCAGGAACACACCCTTTCCTGTTGGATCTCCTTGACAGTAAAAAAATCCTATGAGTAGGCTGCGAAACCTCGTCCTGAAAGTTTATAGCCTCATTCCACTAGAGGTGTGTCGGCCTCTTTGGCACTGGAAAGTGGTGTACCTGTTCAGTTGATATGTAATGCTGCTAATTGGTCCTCTATCAACTCTTTCTCAAATCTTTGCTTCGAGACGGGGAGCCCTGCTCAATATTAATTTGCTTTGGGCGTCTTTCAGTGTCTTATTCTTTACTGGGTAGTAATAACCTAAATCCACCTCTTTCATTGATACCTTGGAAGTCTTAATGTAAAGAACCAGCTAGTTCTAATGTCCATTAAAAGACAAGTTACTTACCTTTGGTACCTTCTGATAGAGAAGATGGCTCCCACAAATTCCTTAACCATCCACATGTGAGGTTATATATTTAGATTTTTTGTACATGTAATTTCTTATTTTGTTCTATCTCTTTCTATCTCCTTTTATATGTGAGGCGTGGAAAATGGACAGAATGAACATCATCTGCACATGTGAAGCCTTATCTAGTAATTCACACTTTATTTCGTGTAAAGCAGTGCGGCGTCACCACCGACTCCCAACTGCACTACTGGGCACCAGAGAAGAGCAATTCCTAAAAAAATGTTTTTTTTTAAATTTGGAGCCAGCCTTGTGCCTGGGGAATGTTTTAAGTAAGGAATCTGTGATATACATGTTATATCGTCTTTATTAGGTTCCTTGTTATTCACAGTTACCTTTTCATCCAATTAAACAGGTTAGATTTAATATTGAGAGGAACTATTTTTATAGCTGGCCTAGAGACTGCTTTAGTTTTCTTGAGAGCCTCCTATCATTACAAAATACATACCTATAAATGGAGATAGAAGGGATTTGGGCCACCCCTCTTCATCCATTGGTCTATCCAAGTGTTAGTCACATTTTAGTTAAACTAAAATAGCATATAACACTGGGCTGTGGTCAGTCCACCTCAGCCATTGGCTCTCTCCCACAGTGAGTGAGGGCATTTTGCTAGACCATATGTGCACATCCTCATAAAAAGAAACACACTTCAGTGCCAGGGCTAGGAGGGCAATACTTTATGTTGCCAATGTTTTTTTCTCTTTCTATTTTTTATACTTTTTATGTTTTTTAGTCATCGTTGTTTTGTTTGAACTATGTCTTGAGGTTATTATACTAACTCAGACAAAAGTACCCTTTCTTTATGCCAATGATAATATTTGCCTGTGATTTTCATTAAACAAAGGAGGGTTTCAATGCTTGTTCATTGTACCTCTCCCTTCTATGAGACAATCACCTTTCTATAGAAAGTATATGCAATACGATTTTTTATATATATTTATTTAAATTTTGTATCTCAAGCATACGGTTGCTGCATTCAGCTTCTGCTTTCTATTTTTGTGGCGTATGTTTAAATGAAGAAAAGAAAGTAATCAATGCGCCGACTTGCTAAGGACAGATCTGTTGCTTTTGCCAATGTTTATTTGTTTTGCCCTCACAAATGCTTCATTTACAGCGAGCCCTTGTTTCGGTCTTGCACCACAAATATAGCCAACACAAGTTTTTCAAGGCTCCAAGCATTTTGGTACCAGTCATCCATTTTTGAAAATCCAATGTACATAGGGTCAATATTGCACAGTTGAACGCTCTTCATACATACTCTTACCAGACTCGTCCACCTGGTATGACGTAGTAGTTATGAGACTCCTTGTGTTTATAACAATATCGTTTGCCATAAAAATAGGTCCTTAATGCCTCCATGACATGATGAATAAAGTTCAAGTTGGAAGAACCATACATTCTCCCAGGTGGATTTTGTCATGTGAAGGAACCATGTTTACTCTGGAGTAGTCCCTTCACCTAGAGACCTCATAGCCTAAGCATAGAAGAGGACTATTTGCTCGCGCCTCACAGTGAAGGCAAAGATACTCCCGTTTCTCGATAAGAGGCCTGTGACGCAGAAAGAAAAAGAAAATCCGCAAGCCAAAAGAGTGGCCGGGCAGCTAGGCCAAGCTGTCAAGAAAAGTCAAACCCAGATTGACATCACTGATACGGTTGCTACAGTTTTGTACAGCTAATGTTCAGCAGTAGTGCCTCTGATATGACTGCTCAAGAGTCATCAGTGAACAAGCATTGTCAAAGCCAAAAGGTTTGGCTTAAATGTGCTGCTGGAGGCAGTTTCATTTGCTTGTGGTTGAGTTTCCATGCAATAGCATATTAAAATGAGAGTTATTGGCTTTGACAATGCTTGCTAATCTTTGTAAAGTGTAGGAAGGAAAATTGAAGGTGCTTTTAATGTCATCAGAATACAGTTCACATACGTCCTACTTTTCTCTTCAAAACCCCCAAGACCCATCTTGTATTTCTAGACAATATTACTTACCAAAGCCTCCAATCACTGTCTTTTTCCATTCACATCACACAGTTAGGTTCTCACCATTCGTTGGAACTCTTTTCCGCTTACGGGCCCCTTAGAGTTGGATTTTAGGAAATTCATAAAAGAGCTGAAGATCTTTCTCTTCAAATAGACATTTGGACTAAAGACGTCCTTGTTCGTCTACTTGTTTGTTTTCAAGGCTACTGTATCCTCCTTCCTCTCTTACAGCGCCCAGAAACAAGCTTGGGGTAATATGAGCGCTGTGTAAAAACAATAAAATAAATTAAAATCTAATTGGGAAACTTTCTAGGCAAGTACCTACATGCACACATAAAATACACATTAACCATTCTGGTACCTCGTGTTATCATTTGAAAAGATGATACAACCGCTGCACATGTCCACAAAAAGTGATCTTGAAAGTAGGGTGACCAGGCGCCCTGGATTTACTGGACAGTACCGGTAGAGTTCTACAAATTTGGCCCATATCACGGTTTTCAAAGAGGGTGACGGAAAACAGCGGGAGGCAAGTTTTTATATATTTTTTTGAAGCAGGACCACTTAGCAGCACTTATCAGAAAGCAATTTAATTAACAGCTAAGATGCTGGCCGTAAAAAGTCATTGAATTTCCTTAGTACCTCGGTGTCTGTGTTTCTAATTTTAATGAGCAGTGCCATCCTGTGCCCCTTGGGTGATATACAGTTGTAGTCCTTCTTCTATTTTTGTGGAATGTCCCGGTTTTTTGTTTTCATAATCTGGTCACCCAACTTGAAAGTCACGTTTATGGCAACCCAGGGACATGGTTACCACGAAAAGTGCTCAATGTTTATGCTTGGGAAAACGAACAATGACGTTAGTACCAATCTCAAAGGAAGGATTGACTAAGCAAAGAAACAAAACAGGCATTTTCATAAGGGTTTTTGTAGAGGCTACTGTGAGACTCAAACAAGAATGGGTATTTGAATAACTATCCTGAGTACAAGTAGTCACTGAAAGCATATTTCAGCCTGTCATCACCACTGTCCTACTCAAAGACAAATGGGGCCTGTAATTTTGTGATGCCCACTTGTGAGTGATGACCAGTGCCGCAAACAAATCCAAAACTCAAAACACATCAGACTGATACATCCATGTGACGTAGCCCACTTTCATTTACCAGGGAAATTTATAAACAGCTACAAACCAAACGTATGATTTTACAGCACTGGAAGGCATGCTTGAAAAGCTTGCTTTGTAGATTGTATTCAAAAGAATCTTTTGGTACGGGAAATGGCCTTTACAACACGGGCTGAGCCATGTATGCAATTTCTCCGCAAGCGGAACCATGCGTGCCTTAACTACGCATATGCGTGGTTAAGGCGGTGCTCGGTCTAGATGCGCGGATGAACGGCCACAGGAAGAGGAAGGATCTGGAGATGTGGTCTGGTTTTTTTGGGGTATGGGTTTTGGGGGGGATGCGTCGTTGTTAGGGGTGAGGTAGTTTTTAGGGCTCGAAGTTGTTTTCAAGGCTGGGGGGGGGTCTTTGCTGTTTTTTAGGGCTGGGGGGGGTCGTCGGGTAATTTTTAGGACTCAGGCGGGGAAGGGGGTTGATGTTGTTTTTAGCGGTCAGGGTAGTTTTTAGAGCTCAGGGCGGAGCTGAGGTGTGATCTTTACCACACATATCCCTTTACCAGTTATGCCTTTACCACGAAATTGTGTGCTAAAGGCATGTGCGGTATAGGCATGCGTGGTAAAGGATTGTGTTGTTGTGACGCATTAATTGTTTGAACATCAATGTTTAGTCATGAGTGCCTCTGCCATACAATCTTTTGGCACCCTTGCACCTTACCCAGAGGTTACATTCAGACAGGATGTTTGGCAGTGTCATGCGGTATAGCACATTATTTTGCACCAATACAAATCCATCCAAATAATGGAACAGCAGTTATGTATTTACAAAACATGTAGTGTGCATAATCCCCAATTCAGAATAACTGGGTTGATCTCTAATTGCCAACAATAAACACATAGTGCTCCTGTGGGACGCGCTCCTCACTATTAACACACATGATGGGATGGAGAATAGATTCCCTTCGTAAACACCTAAGAGCAATATGTGAACGATTTTCACTCACCCGTGCATTACTGTACGAGATGTGAATCAAATTAATCAATCAAGCAGGAAAAATTACAGCTTGAGCCATGACTGTGCAGTGAGATCACATAAAAAAACCATAACACAACTAAGTGAGGCGTCTGTGTGCTGTCGCTGTCAAGAACACCAGTTTAGAGCAGGGGCGGCTCCTCCGGAGCGGTGTCCCACATCTCCAGAGGAGATGTGGGACACAGCTGGGCTGGGCTGGGTTAGGGCAGGGCAGGGCGGGGCTGGGGCCACAGGAAGGAGGAGTGGTTTGTGCACAATTAGTGCGCATGACGGTTTGGTCGGCCATCTTGGGCCAGCCAAACAGTCATGCACACTTAGCATGTTCTCCCCTGGGTTGTAATACACAGCCTGCTTGGAGAACATGCACAGGCTCCCACTCCCCGTCTGAGCGCCTACCACGGCGCTCAGAGCAATCGCAATGCTGCTGACAGCAGTGTTGTAATTGGCTTAGGGAAGCCTGTGTGCTTCCTGCTTCGGGGACTCGTTAGGAAGAGAAGCATTGACGGAGGAGAGAGGGTGATCGTGAAGAGGTAACTGTTTTTTTAAATATTTAGTTTATTTCAACTCCGACCATCCCCGTGCGCTGTCAGCCGCTATTCGTTTAAAGGTCTTCTTGAGATGACATATAATCATGTAATTCAATTCACCAAAATGCCAGGGGTAGCGGAAGTGACACTACACACCCTTGATCTACACTTTCACTCACACACACATGCTTACAATACACACACATTCACACTTACACACACTCGCTCACATAAACAGACTCTCACCCGCAAGCACCCAACATACATTTCAAAACATTTTTCGCTTACCTCAGCTGCCAGGGAAGGTCATATTCCAGCTAATGAAACCCCAGTTTTTTGTTACACAAATAGGGCAATATATATATATATATATATATATATATATATATATATATATATATATATATATATATATATATATATATATATATATATATATATATATATATATGTATATATATAATAGCTCAGTAATCGATTTCCCTTCGTGAAAAAGATCAAAGCACTCCGGGTAAGTGGCAAAGTTTTTATTTCGCCAGCAACAGCAGCAGTGATGCAGACAAACGCGTTTCAGACAACAAGTCCTTCCTCAGTGTCAATTAGCATGCTGCGCGCGGCTCTTTTTGTGTGCGTCTTCACGGGAACATAGCGTGAAGACGGACTACATTCTTAATGCGTCCTTAGTGCATATTAGAGCGCTGGTAAAACGTGGCAGCCATTATTATACAAAGTGAGATACATGAGAAAATGATATTGTATATATGGTTCGATCCCTATTACAACACACCCTCACAGTTGGCTGATTCCCACTGCCAGTCAGATCTACGATCTCGCCGTGTATCGGCATGTCACTGGCATAAATTACCAAACAAGCGCTCAAGAACACCCAACATGTCTACAGTGCATAATACAGATTCTAAAGTGGGGAGTGCAATTGAACCAGGCGGCCGGCTCATATGTACATTTCGCATTTACGCACAATCAAAATTCGAAAATCAAAAAGATATGCAAGTATGTAAATAATACATGAGACAGTCACCATTACCGGTGTCATGCCAGATCTAGCCGTGTATCGGCATATCACCGGTTTAGTTCAAAAGGTGCTCGTCACAAAAAAGTATATATCATCCATGTCCAAAAATTATATCGAAAGCATCCTATGACTGGAACAGTAATAGGATACATTCATTCTACATTCAAACCAGAAAGAACAGGAGATAGTAATCTTACAGTAGTAATAAAATTATACTAGCAATTAAGTGCAAGATTCGGAAAGTGATAACCACTAGACTCATACAATGACATGATTAAAATTCTCTTAAGGAAAAAGGGAAATAGATTCATGGCAGTTTTAAAAAAACATAATAGATGAATCACATTTATCACGTTGTTCCCATTTTACGAGATTTTCATAAACCAAATATTGCGTATTCAACATATTGCAGGTAAGATAGGATAACTGGAGATTCATTTACCTAGATGGACTGTCAGTTCTTCCCCAGTATTCATCCCTGAGGGGCTCTTTGTCTGTAGGTTGATAATATAGCGAGATTCTAATCTCCGGAGACTTAACAATCTATTACCCCCTCTAGGGTTTAGCGGTACGTGATCAATACCAAAGTATTGTAGCAGCTCCCTGTTACTTTCATGCACTTTGGCGAAATGTCGAGCCACAGGATAAGTTATATCCTTATTGACAATAGCTCGTTGATGTTCCAGTATCCGCAATTTTACATTATTAATAGTACTCCCAATGTATTTGAGTCCGCATGGACAGATTAAGCAATATACTACATAGGGTGTCGTACAAGTGATACATTTACTAATGGTTTTGGGTCTCACTAAACCTGGGATTTTATATGTTGGTATGCGTCTGCTGTTTTCGCATGCTCTACATTTACCACAAGGAAAAAAAAACCTCATATCTTTCAGGGTACCGCTAGTCTTGGGTTTTATAGGTGTTAGATGACTCTGGACAAGACTGTCTTTGATCGATTTGAGCTTCCTAAATGTTTCAGTGGTTTCGCTGGGACGTTGTTTCCTATTACAGGATCGGTACGCAATATGTGCCAGTTTTTAGTGAGCATTTTTCTGAGTACATTCGCCTCATCTGAATAGGTGGTAATCATGCGAAATTTGTTAGTTAACTCAGATTGCCCGCTTCTTTTGGGAGCTTGCTCAAGGAGATGTTTTCTGGGGATTCTTAATACCTTTTTGAGGGTGTTATCCAAAAGTGATTGTTCATAACCCCTGATCAAAAATCTGGCAATACAGTCTTTGGCTGCTAGAATAAAATCTGCTTCCAAAGAACAATTGCATCTCAGTCTTAACAATTCACCGTAGGGAATACTGCGGATCAGGCTAGGGGGATGACTACTTCCTGCATGTAGAATGCTATTGCCGGCTGTCGGCTTCCTATAGAGAGCAGTTTCTAAAGCTCCCTTACTGACAAAGACCCTCAGGTCGAGATAATGTACCTCAGTCTTACTTATGTCAGATGTAAATTTCAAATGAATTTGGTTATTATTGAGATCCTTAATGAATTCCTCTGCTTGTGTGGTAGAGCCCCTCCACACCAAGAAGAGGTCGTCGATATATCGACGCCAGACTACAATGTACTCAGCCCATTTCAGGTTGTTACCCACTAGGGCCACCTGCTCCTCCCACCAGCCTACGAAAAGATTCACGTAGCTGGGGGCGAAGCAGGATCCCATCGCAGTCCCAGAGATTTGCCTAAAAAAGTCATTTTGAAACAGACTCTACCAGCATCATAACATGTTCCATATATTTTGCTGGTCTTTTATCCAGGAAATATTTCACCGCCTCTATCCCTTGAGTGTGTTGTATACTTGTATAGAGGCTGGCGATATCTAGGGTAATGAGTACATACGTTGGGTCCCAAGCAACTTGATCAATTTGTCCTATAAAGTCTTTAGTGTCTTTTACATATGATTTTAAATCAACCACAAAGCAGGAAAGAAAAGAATCAATATAAATAGACAAATTCTCAGTGAGTCCCCCCTTAGAAGAGACAATCGGTCTCCCCGGTGGATGCCGAAGGTCTTTGTGCACCTTCGGTAATTAGTAAAACGTAGGAATTATGGGTTCCGGATTCCTCAGAAAAAGAAATTCATTCATATCTAACATGAGTTTGTTGCGCCATTTATTCAAGAGATCATGATAGGCCTTGATGCTTTCACAGTACTCCTCTTTATTTGTTTTTAAATAGTTTGTTGGATCTTCAAGCTGGCTCAACGACTCATCAAAATATTGATCTCTTGTTAATAGCACAACATTCCCCCCTTTGTCCGAGGGTTTAACAACAACCCCCTCATTTTTACTCTAATTAGACAAAGCAGTAGTTTGTGCGATAGTCAGATTATTCTTTTTTTTAAAATTTTTGTTGGTTAAAAGTCTATAGCTCATCAGATCTTGTACAACGGCGTCCGCAAAAGTATCTATGGCATCATAGGGCATCTGGGGGTTGAACTGGGAGGGTGCTTTAAAATCCGTTAATGGTGATTGCTGTTCAATATCCTGGGCACTAGCTGTTCCAATGGCCCCTTCGGAAATCCCTTGACTTTGCTCAGTTCTTAAGTCCTCCAGCGTCTGTACCGCATTAAGGTCCTTAATGGTAAGTACATCAGTCGGATACACCGTTGTTCTCTTACTCGTTTTCCTAGTGTCGCCAATAGAGGGTTTTATTTTATGGAATTTGTGTAATTTCATTTTGCGGGTTAGTTTGAAGGGATCAATTCGGGTTTGAGTATATTTGAGTTTGTTGTTGGGGCAGAAACTGAGGCCTAGTTGCAGGGTATCCTCTTCATCTTGTGTTAGAGTTTGGTCAGTCAAGTTGACAATAGTCAAATTAGCATTGGGGTCTACCATCTGTTGCCCCTCTTCTTGCAGGTATTTTGGGCCACAGGTTTGCCCCTTCCTCTTCATCTGCCAGCCACCTCGTCGGGTTCTTCTTCGCTTTCGGGTGGTTTGGTTTTGCCCCCTCTCAGCCAGTACTGGCGAATGAGGTTGAATTCCAAGTGAAAAGGATTCCTCCTCCCTTCACTTCTTGGTGCTGGTCTCTCATCACCTGATTGTTCTTCCTCCGTGGCTGATGACTCTGATGTGGCTGGCTCAACAACCGGTACTGTGCTCTTCATCTTATTTAGGGCTTTTCGGGGACCATCAAATTTCTTTGAGATGGTAAGTATCCTTCCCTGAGCATAGTCCCGCTCGTCCCTTTCAAATTTCTCTTGTTTCCGCTGTCGGATTTTCAATTCATATTTAATCAAACGTTTTTTCATGTCTTCCCGCAATTGTGATTGTTTGATGGAGTCAGTCTCTTTAGATATTTCACTTTCCAGGGAGGCTATTTCATCCGTCACTCCATGCAAATTTCATGAGTAAATCAAGCATGGCTTTACATGATGCTGCAGTCAAATCTGCCCATTGCTCCAATAGCATGGGATCGGGGCTTTCATAGGCGGGTACCTTGTATATACGAAGCCCCCTGGGCACTCGATCTACATCAATATAGTTTTGTAGTGAGGTGGCCTCCCACCATTTTCTTATCTCTCTCTCGCTACATCGTTCCAGTTTGACAAATAGGTTCTGTAGAGAGCTACGTGATATGCTCCCCCCACCTCCAGTGTCAGACACTGTTGCAGAAATGGCCGCTCGTTTCTTGCAAACGTCAAGTGCCGCTTCGCGGCGTTCCTCCTCATCACACATGCCGGCTGGCCTCAAAAACCACGGAGAAGCCTCCCCGGGTTAAGCCAACGTTACCCCCTCGCCTTGCTGTTCAGTGGACCAGTCGCAAATGCGTGAAGAGGTATAGAAAAGGTAACGGCGGCTTACCAGCGTCTTCTGTTACATTAGCCGGGCGCTCGTCCATTAACTCCTCCCACTTATGGTCCGTGTTCAGCGGTGCTCCCGATAGACATAAATGCAAGCTCCGTTCTACCAGAAATCTCGGGGCACTCGCCGGCGGGTGCCCCGAGATTTCTGTTAGAACAGAGCTTGCATATATATATATATATATATATATATATATATATATATATATATATATATATATATATATATATATATATATATATATATATATATATGTCAGGAACTCCGAGAATTCAGCAAACGCAGCTGCAAGCTAAATAACGGAACGGACCCATTTGGATAATTTCAACGCTTTTATTTTCTGTGCACCCTCTTGGTCGCCATGACGCGTTTCGGGCCCAAAAGCCCTTGATCACATGACATGGTCTAAACACACCTAGTGATTTGTAGTGCTGGATCGGTCACATGACTCCAGGCCTATAGAGATAAAGAAAATACTTCAGCCTAGACCGGATTTTTTTGACACACCAACATTTACATTAATTTCATGTATGTTTTAAAACCCCATTTCGGCATTACAATAGTCCCATTCATGGATTTGTGCAAAATTTCGCAATAAATACAATAAATATTTAAAATAAATATTCATAAATGTGCAAAATTGCAATACACCTATATACAACCAATCTTAATAGATCACTGTACAATAAAGTTCTCTGTGCAAAATAGCAAGAAAAATAAAGTGCATTTGTGCAAATTTCCAAGGAAAAGGGATCTATTATTTACGTGGGGTTTCAAAGACAGTTCTGCCCAAGTGGGCTTTGTCAACAAATTTCCGGACCACTGCTTCTACATTGCCTGGAATTCTATCTTGTTTGGTCCAAGCACCACTACAGGAAGTAATAAAATTAAAGTGATTAAAGTGATTATTCCCTAAATTAGTGTTCTATTGTGATTGTGTAATTTAAAAAACGGCAGTACTAAAAAATGTAGCTTACTTAGTTGTTCCTATTCCTTGATACATTTGTGCAATTTTACTCATTGATTTACTTAACTCGCTTCTGTTCTTATTCCAAATGTAAGCAAGTATATAAATCCTCAGTCGCATTAAGCCCAGACGGTGTCTTAGTGTCAAGTTCAAGAATGTACCGGGTTTCCAAGGCTCTCAGTTTGGCCTCTCTGTTTCCACCACGGTGTGATGGCAGCACCATATCTATTGCATAATATCTCAGGCAGTTTACATCACCTTTGTGGCATAGATTGATATGCCTAGCCACAGGGTAGGCTTCATCCTTGTTATTTACTGCCCTCATATGCTGCAATATGCGCCTGTGGACTTGTAGCTTCGTGCTCCCAACGTAGCACAGTCCACAAACGCATTCTAAGACATAAATAACATAATCTGACTTGCAGGTTATTTTCTTAGAAATAGGAATTTCCGTTTCACTGAACGGGGAACTGTATGATGTTTTGTTCCTTCCTATGGTGCACGCCTTGCACACGGCACATTTGAGGAACCCCCTGCTTTTACCCAGCCAGTTACCTTTGGTTGGTACCTCCGGGCTACTGCTGACCAACATATCATTCATGGACCTGGCACGGCTATACGTAATAGCTGGAAACACTGTCATTGTTCTGCCGATCACAGGGTCCCCTGTGATTATGTGCCAGTTTTTTTTGACAATGTTTTTTATCTGTCTATGTTGGCAACTATAGCCCAGAATAAATCTTGGTTGTTCCTCTGTTTTTTTTGACATTATAGGATCTACTTCCGTTGATGTCATGGTTGGTATTGAGGTCGCATTCGCCCTTTCTATTGCTCTAGACACCACACTAGCTGTGTAGCCCCTCTGTAGGAACCTATCCTTGCTCTCCTTCTGTGCTATGTAGCAGGCTGAATCTGTGCTACAGATCCTTCTAATCCTCAGCATCTCCCCGTAGGGGATACTGCGGATTAGATGGTTGGGGTGCTGACTCGAGGCGTGTAGGATTGTATTCCCTGCAGTCTCTTTGCGATGTAACTTGGTCTGCAGTTGCCCTTCCTCTACATAAACCTCTACATCAAGAAAATTTACTTTACTTTCACTGATGGTACCTGTGAAGTGCAAATTTAACTCATTCTTATTGATATTGCTGATGAATTGTTCCACCTCACTCACTGTCCCCTTCCAGATTATAAACAAATCGTCTATGAATCTGTACCACGATATTATCTTATTGGACATGATTTCACTGAAAACATTGCCTAGAACCTGCTCCTCCCACAACCCCATGTGTAAGCATGAGTAACTGGGGGAGAAGCAGGCCCCCATTGCCACTCCCCTTAATTGCTGGAACATTTGGTTCTGAAATAGAAAGTAGTTATTATTGAGACACATTTCCAACATCTCCACCAACATGTTATTGTGTCCCAACATGCACATCGGTCTTTTGCTCAGAAAATGTTTCACTGCCCTCACACCATCAGCATGGTTGATGCTAGTGTAGAGGGCAGTGACATCCAATGTCACCAATAGATATCCTGCAGACCATTTTATGTTTTTAAGTTTTTGCAGAAAATCCATTGTGTCTCTGATGTATGATGGCAGGGATTTCACAAAGTCTTGGAGGAAATGATCAATGTATCTCGACACCTTTTCAAATGTCCCTCCACAAGCTGAAATTATGGGCCTTCCAGGAGGCTTAGCACTGTCCTTGTGGATCTTGGGGATCAGATAAAACACTGGAGTTATTGGATGATTAGTCTTTAAAAACTTCAGCTCATCCCCACTTAAAAGACCTTGTCCTCTCCACGTGTATAATTTTGAATTCAGTCTGTCCCATGCCTGTTTAAATACTGATCGATCACACCTGCTATAACACTGTCTGTCACCCAATTGTTCTAGCGCCTCCTCCAGATATGAGGATAGGGGCCAAAGGACAATATTGCCCCCCTTATCTGATTGCCTGATCACAGTTTTATCGTCCTCCTGTAGTTTTTTCATCAGGCTACCAAACGAATTGTTATGTTTGACCATACATTTATTTCTTGACAGAGTTTTCTTGTTTAATTTCTTTAACTCTGATATTACCATATCACTGAACACGTCGATGTTATCATGTGCCATCACTGGGTTAAACGTTGATTTCGGTTTAAACGGCGTGTTCCCAGGAATATTGGTTACCACTGTGTCTGTTATCTCTTGAGTATCTTCTAGATTTCCCTCATTAAGAAGATCTTGCAGATCACATTGTAGCTCATATTCCCTCACTGATAAGCTGTTTGCATTCCCCATGCTAATCTCTTGAGGTTTGCGCGCCTTTTGTTTGTTAACCAGGAATAGTTTTCTAAGTTTCAATTTTCTCACATATTTAAAGAAATCCATTCGGGTTCTGGCATAATCAAACGTGCATGGTGGGCAAAATGTTAACCCCAGTGATAAAATTCGCTGTTCTTTGGGACTTAAACGAGTATTAGTTAAATTCACAATCGTCATACTGTCACTTACTTGCGAATTTAACGACGGTTCCATCTCCTGTATGTTTTCTTTCTTGCGCCTTGATTTTGCTGCCCTGTGTTTCCTTCGCTGGTTGCGTTTGGCGTTATTCCTTTGTTTGCGTTCGGTTTGGAAACATGGGACCTTAATGTTTTTTTGCGGTCGTTCTGAAGGCATTCCACCTCCTGTCCCAACGACCGCTTTGAAAAACCCATCGGCGCCGCAGTTGCCCCTTGTTCCACCTCGGAATCACTGCTGGGAATTGTACTTATATCAGTTGATGAAATTGAAGGTGTTTTGTGTCCTATACCCGCTTGAGATTGTGTTGGCGTTTTGGTCGTCGTTGGAGGGTCAAATTTCCTGGAAAAAGTGTAAATTCGACCATTTTGGTAGTCGAGTTTGTCCCTTTGAAATTTAAAGGCTTTTCTTTTCATAATAATATCTTCTTCTTTCGATAGCCTTGCCATCATAGCCTCTCTTAACTTTTTCTCCAAATCGCCCTCGTTCAGTGCCTTAATTTGGTTGTTTAAATCTCTCACTTGAATCTGTAGTTTGGCGCCATCACTCTCGGCGTAACCTACAAGGATCCTCATTAAACGGCTGGAGTTGTCTAAATTGCACTGTGCCCAGTCATGCAGCATCTTTGGGTCGGGGTTTTCAAAGCTCGGGGCCAGCATGATCCTTAGGCCACGGGGAACTCTTCCCACCTCCAAGTACCTTGAAAGTGATTTCTGTTCCCACCACTTTGCTTGTTCAACTTTCATGGCTTTTTCTAGTTGTTTATATAGAACCTTAATTTGGCTGTTCACAGGTCCCGTTATTATGTTTTCCCCCGACTGCTGAGTCTCTGCTACAGGGCTGTCATCAAATAAGCTTACTGCCGCCTCTTCCCTATTTCGTTTTCTGACCACGTCGTCGGCGTCCATATTGGTGCACAGATAGATGTTTATTTCTCTGTATTATAGCGTATACACGTTTATGAGCAAATGTTCGTTTGACCGCAGTGGCTCTGCTCGCTCTCGTGTACCTACTCCAAAACCGGCAAAACCGTTTGCAAGCTGCGAATACTCCAGCGCCAGTAACTCCTTCACCGCCGTGAGGGGGATTGGCGCCAATCTTGATTTTCGCTTGTCGGAAACGCCGGGGGTAAAAAGCGGTTGCGCCTAACGGTGCTTTTAGAATGCTTCCGGATCACCGTCAGCTTTAGCTTCCTGTCCGCTTACCCTTCGTGTTGGAGGGATCCGTGTCACACCTAGAAGCAGACCGGTGTGATAATTATGTCAGGAACTCCGAGAATTCAGCAAACGCAGCTGCAAGCTAAATAACGGAACGGACCCATTTGGATAATTTCAACGCTTTTATTTTCTGTGCACCCTCTTGGTCGCCATGACGCGTTTCGGGCCCAAAAGCCCTTGATCACATGACATGGTCTAAACACACCCAGTGATTTGTAGTGCTGGATCGGTCACATGACTCCAGGCCTATAGAGATAAAGAAAATACTTCAGCCTAGACCGGATTTTTTTGACACACCAACATTTACATTAATTTCATGTATGTTTTAAAACCCCATTTCGGCATTACAATAGTCCCATTCATGGATTTGTGCAAAATTTCGCAATAAATACAATAAATATTTAAAATAAATATTCATAAATGTGCAAAATTGCAATACACCTATATACAACCAATCTTAATAGATCACTGTACAATAAAGTTCTCTGTGCAAAATAGCAAGAAAAATAAAGTGCATTTGTGCAAATTTCCAAGGAAAAGGGATCTATTATTTACGTGGGGTTTCAAATATATTACCTACTGGCGGTCGCCAGTAGGTATATATAGTTAGGATTTTTTCTCTATGGGATTTTTGAAAATTCTATGTCTAATAACTTTGGCGTTTGTGGACGGAATTGGCTTCACTTTTAGCCCGAACGGCTGAATGGATTTGCATGAAACTTGGCAAAATTGTAGGGACTGTTAGCCCGATGTGCCTTTGCTAGGTCTCAATATATGTGCTCCAGTGGATTTTGATAAATTAACGTTCAAAAAAATATATATATCTGTAACAGCGCTCCGGGTAGCGCTCCGGTTCGCGTACTTGACGCGTAACGGAACTTCGCGAAGCGAAGCTGATTGGCTCTCCGGTGTCTGTCAACATTCTAAACAGTCCGGAGCGGCCGCCATCTTGTCTCTCGGTAGGATCGAGAGACAAGAGGAGGCCAAAACAAAGGGGGAAATGACCATAAGGGGGCATAGTAGATCCTCCCTCACCCTCTAGGTTTGATGTGGAGGCTTTAAAAGGGCCCCGCGGGGCAAAAAAAAAATATGTTTTTTTTTTGCGTGGGGAGCGCCCGGTATGTTTTTGTGCAATGGGCGGTGGTAATCTAAATGATGAGGGGGGGGGGCAGCGTTCAAAGCACATCAGCGTGCATAAACACGAAAATGTTTTTATCTACCAAGTACTTGACTTATCTCTAGCTTTATTAATACAATAATCAATAATAAAAAATCGACATCAATAGGGTTGTCCGTATTCCCAGTCAGTACCCTTCCCCGCCCGCCATGTGCACAAAGACCGCATACATCCCCCATAACGTCAAGGCTAAGTAACTAGAACGTCATAAGGAGTTGCAAGTCGCTCCCATACTGGCGCCATTTTGGTCGAGGCCAGGCAGGTCCAGAGTATAGTTCAATGTCTCCAATAAGTAGCGGCAGGAGCAGAATCCCTTTCGGCAGTTCTGGCTTCGTCATTACGAGCACTAGAAAACAAGACATTCTGGGCAATACCACCCTTGACGCAGCCCTTTATTCTACAAGATGGTGTCTTTCAAAAGCCAGGGGTATAGGAGTATTTAACAAGCGAGCCATTTAATTGAAAAAACTAAACGTGACAAACGGTTGCAGAATCAGTGAAGGTTGATTTTTTAATTGAAAGTATAACAGGATCAGTTACAATAAAATCGTCCATACGCACACCATGGGCGAGTATCATGGGTAACATTACTTCGAAGCTTTATTAATACAATAATCAATAATGAAAAATCGACATCAATAGGGTTGTCCGTATTCCCAGTCAGTACCCTTCCCCGCCCGCCATGTGCACAAAGACCGCATACATCCCCCATAACGTCAAGGCTAAGTAACTAGAACGTCATAAGGAGTTGCAAGTCGCTCCCATACTGGCGCCATTTTGGTCGAGGCCAGGCAGGTCCAGAGTATAGTTCAATGTCTCCAAAAAGTAGCGGCAGGACCAGAATCCCTTTCGGCAGTTCTGGCTTCGTCATTACGAGCACTAGAAAACAAGACATTCTGGGCAATACCACCCTTGACGCAGCCCTTTATGCTACAAGATGGTGTCTTCCATGAAGTAGTGAAGTGAAGTAGTGTGGCTCACTGGTTAGAGGCGGCAGACCCGAGAGCAGAGGACGGCCCGGGACCAGGGTTCGATTCCCGGCGCGGCAGGTTTCTGGACCAGGGTCAGCGGACTCGATAATTCTCTCGCCTCGGTGCCCACTCTGATCAGCGATCACACTCGGCAACTCTGGGCATTAGCTTGCCTCATCTTCACTAACGGCCCCACCAGACCGCCGGGGATGCCTGGTCTCACCCTGGAGATACCCATTAAGGGACCATCTCTCAGGGAAGCCAGGAAGGGTTTCGCAGCGGTCGAAGCGCCTTGGGACCCTACGGGTAAGTAGTGCGCTATATAAATGCCTATACATTTACATTTACATACATTCCATTCAGAAAATATTGTTGGCAGCATTTTGAAAGGAAAGATAAACGGCCGTTCTCCTAGTGAGTCTCACATTGTTACATTTATGAAGAATGTTGAAGAGTAGTATGTTGAAAATCTGAAGCCATCGTTCTACAAACTCTCAACCAGCCTTGGATGGAAAAATCCTGAAGAATGTACAAACTGAAAACCAGTTTTTGTCTGCATAGCATCAGCAGCAACACCTGAGTCAGCTTTGAGTGAAGCCGCCATCTTGATCCAATCAATACTGTCCACCTGCACACATTCAGGGACCAGGCCGCATTGCGAGGGCACCGCAAGACGTGTCTTCAGGTCAAACGGATTGTGGGACAAGGTCCAGAATGAAGAGTCACCAAAAGGCAAAAAGTTCCGCCGGACCCCGGGAGCCGGCCGCCTATGTCGGGGGCGATCTCAGGCCACACCAGGGCAACAAGACTTGGGGAGAGGGCAGGAGCCAAGCGCCCCCTCCCAGTCCGCGCCACCACACCGCCCCTCGGGGGCCTCCGTCATGCGGTTCAGGGAGGCACCGCAGGCAGCGGTTCTTCAGATCAGTGGCTCTCACCGGCAAGGCTCCCCTCCGTCAGCAGCGATCGTTGGCGCTGTGGTTGCGGCCGGAGGCCCCGCCTAGTCAACGCCCCGGCCTCTCCATGTCGTAGGCCGCAAGAGTGGGCGCAACTCAGCTGGATGGCGGGTGAGACGCTGTAGCCGCAAGAGTAGGCGAAACTCAACCGGCCGAGTGAGGCACTGTGCCGCAAGAGCGGGCGGAACTCAGCTGGCCGAGCGAGGCACTGTGCCGCAAGAGTGGGCGGAACTCAGCTGGCCGAGTGAGGCACTGTGCCGCAAGAGCGGGCGGAACTCAGCTGGCCGAGCGAGGCACTGTGCCGCAAGAGTGGGCGGAACTCAGCTGGCCGAGCGAGGCATTGTGCCGCAACAGTGGGCGCAACTCAGCTGGCCGAGCGAGGCACTGTGCCGCAAGAGCGGGCGTAACTCAGGTGGCCGAGCGAGGCACTGTAGGTCTTCCTCTCACAAAGATGAAAGTCAGAGTGAGGAAACAAGGAGGGGTTTTCATCATTTGGGACAATAAAATAGTTCTAAACCAATGAAAAGTGTCATTTTTAGGTCACATGACCTAGCCTTACATCATTAGGAAACCAAAAGTGAAATGAACCAATGAAAATTTGTATTAACAAGTCACATGACCTGTTATGCTTACGTTATGCACTCCACGCCGCGCCCCGGATCGCTTCCGGGAAGCTGCGCATCGCGCCTCGCTTCGCGCATCAGGTGCGCTAACGCGACGCGTCATATGACGCATTACGCGACAACGCGATACTACAGTGTTTCTGGATGTTTCAGACTGAAGCTGGCGTCAGCATGAGAGCACCCCGTGGCTACGTTGTGACCGTTCCGCGAGCAATCATGGCAGTCGCTCCCCACCGGAAGTCTGCGGGAGTCGGGGGCCCCGGTGACTCTTGTAGAATCTTCAAGGCTGAGGGGACGCTTATGGGAATGGGGCCCATGCCCTAGCAGTCAAGCGTCCGAGTTCCAGGGTTGCCCAGAGCCATCCTTGCAGGCCAGGCCCAAGTCTGTGGAGCCGACCGCCATTTCATGAGCTCCGTGGCAGCCGCCTGTCGCTGTACCGCAAGAGTGGGTGCAATTCAGCCGGATGGCGGGTGAGACGCTGTAATAGCAAGAGCAGGCGCAACTCAGCTGGCCGAGAGAGGCACTGTGCCGCAAGAGTGGGCGTAACTCAGCTGCCGAGTGAAGCGCTGGGGTGCAGCTGAGAAACCTCCACCTGGGGAGGTGGGGGAGGCTCGTTCGCGCCGCCTCTCCCTTCCAGTGCACCCCACGCCGTCTCCTGGCGCAGGTATATGTGATGGTCGGACCAGGGCACCGCAGCGCGTGTCTTCAGGTCAAACGGATTGTGGGACAAGGTCCAGAATGGAAGAGTCACCAAAAGGCTAAAAGTTCCGCCGGACCCCGGGAGCCGGCCGCCTACGTCGAGTGAAGCGCTGGGGTGCAGCTGTGAAACCTCCACCTGGGGAGGTGGGGGAGGCTCGTTCGCACCGCCTCTCCCTTCCAGTGCACCCCACGCCGTCTCCTGGCGCAGGTATATGTGATGGTCGGACCAGGGCACCGCAGGACGTGTCTTCAGGTCAAACGGATTGTGGGACAAGGTCCAGAATGGAAGAGTCACCAAAAGGCAAAAAGTTCCGCCGGACCCCAGGAGCCGGCCGCCTATGTCGGGGGCGATCTCAAGCCACACCAGGGCAACAAGACTTGGGGAGGGGGTAGGAGCCAAGCGCCCCCTCCGAGTCCGCGCCACCACACCGCCCCTCGGGGGCCTCCGTCAAGCGGCTCAGGGAGGCACCGCAGGCAGCGGTTCTTCAGATCAGTGGTCTCACCGGCAAGGCTCCCCTCCGTCAGCAGCGATCGTTGGCGCTGTGGTTGCGGCCGGAGGCCCCGCCTAGTCAACGCCCCGGCCTCTCCATCTCGTAGGCCGCAGAGTAGTCGGGGAGAAATCCCGGGAACGGCGGCATGTATTTGGATCGATGTTGCAGCAGGCTGCCATGTAAATAGTTATTTAATAAAACGTTTTACCCTGTTACTTTGCTGGTGTGTTGTATATATTTATAATATTTGCATAGGGTTTGTCGTTATTTTGGGCGGGGTGGGCGGCGGAGCCGAGCTGTCTTGCAGCCATCATGGCGTCGAGCTAGGTTCCTCTCACTAGTTTCATATTTCTCATGAGGGGTTGTTCCTAATGTTTCTATTTTAGCGAGGTCAAAAAGAGATCCCATTAGTGGCCTACTGATTTTGCTTGATTCCTTTTGTTTTTTCTAACGATTTTTCACTATCTGCAAAGACTAAACAGAGTATTGCGACTCTGTACTTGTTTGTAAATAGAGAATGAACCAAAGAGAAGCAATTCCAAAACAGTAAATGCTTGGATAACAATCAATCAAATGGAGAGGGAAGCAGGCACGACGGATTACAACGGGGGCAAAGGCCTGCGTTACCTACCCTTCACTATCTGCAAAGAGAGAATACTCCTAAAAGAAAAGAGGGGGGGGGGCAGCGTTCAAAACACATCAGCGTGCATAAACACGAAAATGTTTTTACCTACCACGTACTTGACATTTTAAAGCTTTTGATATTTGCTAATAAAAAACCATTGAAATTCACTGAACAAACCATAGGTTATAGACCATATATAGTTAGGAATTAGCATTTACAAAACCTTGAAAATTCACTGAAAAAACCATGGGTTATAGACCATATATAGTTAGGAATTAGCATTTACAAAACCTTATTTTACTCACACAAAACCATTGAAATTCCATATATAGTTAGTTGCACTAACTATATATCGCGCACCCGCAATCCACTGCTGATGATGTCACATATTACATCATTCATGACATGGTCAGTGACATCACTGATGACATCACTGATGACATCTCAAATGACATCACTGATGACATCACTGATGACATCTCAAATGACATCACTGATGACATCACTGATGACATCTCAAATGACATCACTGATAACATCTCAAATGACATCACTGATGACATCACTGATGACATCTCAAATGACATCACTGATGACATCTCATTTGACATCAATGGTCACATCACTGATGATATCATTCATGTGACAATACAATGCATCTCCTCACACTTTAATATAACCTCTGTTACACCCAGTGTTAATTACAGAATATAATTTTTTAAACCATTGACACACCAATACTAGTTACTACATACGCACTCACTGATTCCTACGTCTACACACACATTCACTCATTCACTCATACAATCATTCATACATACAATCACTCATCTTTACAACACTATCCTATGCACTCATACACCTATACAGACACTCACACTCTGCCACTCATCCATGGAGTTACTCACACACCTAGTCAGTCCTGTAAAGAATCAATCACACTTCCATTTTCTAATCTATACAGTTAAACATAGAGTACCTTACATTTTCAAACATATACTAACACATACTTACTCTCTTATACAATCATTGATACAAGAACACATTGATCTGCAGAGTCACACATCTCCCAGCCAGCCACACACACACTCAGTCTCCCATACAAATACTTGGACAATCAATCAATAACCCATATAGTTACTCATATAGCTACTGATCAACACATGCAGCAGTTTACAGAACAACAGACATAATGATGCACAAATTAAGACAGTTTAGTCACTAACCCATGCATTCAGTGAGACACATTTAATCACTCACTCATACAGTCAGTCACGCACCTACTAAATCCTTCATCCAGACACTTCTACATCTACTCATTCTTCAATATGTAAAACATATTTAAACTTTACAGAAACACACAGTCACTGGATGATGTCATCAGTGATGTCATCAGTGATGTCATTTGAGATGTCATCAGTGATGTCATCAGTGATGTCATTTGAGATGTCATCAGTGATGTCATCAGTGATGTCACTGACCATGTCATGAATGATGTAATATGTGACATCATCAGCAGTGGATTGCGGGTGCGCGATATATAGTTAGTGCAACTAACTATATATGGAATTTCAATGGTTTTGTGTGAGTAAAATAAGGTTTTGTAAATGCTAATTCCTAACTATATATGGTCTATAACCCATGGTTTTTTCAGTGAATATATATATATATATATATGTATATATATTAATTACTATTAGTGTAATTAAAAATTGACAGAATAGAAAGAGAGTAGTGCCCCAACCAGTGTCCATAAGAAAAAGCTGCCCCTGTGTTCCTGACACGGATTTTGCCACCTCTGACGTCTGTGGTCAGAAAGGCTGCGCCAGGGGTTGCACGGGTAAAGCAGTGGGTCGCCACTGTGACCCTTGACGTCCCCTAAATGACGTAAATGCATTTAATGCAAATGAGTTCTGTCAAAGCTAAATGGTCATGGTGTTCTGGGTTGGGGAGTGCTGTATCTACTATGAAACTATAATATACTGGGTGGCATATACTTTAAAAAAATTAATAGGGGTTAAGCCGGAAAGTGAGGCAGCATGTGACCCAAGTCTCCAGCCTACTCTGAGTAAAGGATAAAATCACATACACCATACTTGGGAATATATATTACTCACTCCCTGGGAAAACTGCATAATACCAACTACCCAAGCGTCTTCTCCACAAGCAGGGCAGACTTACACCGATGGTGCCACTTTTTACATCATGGGTAGGCAGAATAGCCACCATTAAAATGAAAGTGTAGCTGAGCCCCCCGCCTCTTGTACCTAAGGAAGATACAATCGTTTTTTTGGGTCAATGAACGCCTTTATTTGGCCTGGCAGGAGCCTAGAATCTCAAGGTCTATAATGTTTGCTGTAAGGAGGGCCAGGACATTGGCCCTAAGTAATATCACAGTACCACCCGGCAGTCTAACTACCAAGTCTGTTTGAGTAGTCCTTTGGGGAGACAGTGAAGCAGCTCTCATGGGCTGGGCCCCATGAGACAATGTGTTGCTCCCTAGGGAACATAGTCCATAAGTGGGCTATATATCAGATGCCCGTCATTCGGCACTGGAGACCTGGAATAAAGTTACAGAACCCCACCAGATTACATATTTTCATTTACCCAGTTACACCTATATTTCTGAATCCTGATTTCTCTACGGGGCAAATTGGAGCCAATTGAGTAAGTGGCACTGAGGGTCTTGCTTGATGTTGATAGATTTATTATTTACAGGGGACATTAAATATTAGTGTGACTTGCTGAAACTATAGATCAGAATTCCTGTGTGGTGCCATAGTATTCATAATAGAGAAACATCCTATGAACACTTGACCTTATGCTACATTACCCTAATGAGAGCCAAAGAAATGTACAAGGACTTGAGGGGAAATTCTGGTTGGGCTGTGGCCAGGATCGATATGTGCCTCATGTCTGGTGGTCTTGCCTCATACTAGAGATGATTTGGAAGGAAATCTTAAGCCACATCGAAAAAGTGCTGGGATAACCAATCTCACCCAACCCACTGGACTGAGACTAGCTACCCTGAAAGATATGACTAATTCTGACTACAGATTAATTCTAAATATATGACTGGTAGCCAAACAGTAAATTACTGTTAAATGGAAGATGCTGTTGCCGCCAAGCATTCATGACTAGGCCTCAAAGCTGTGGCTACTGATTGCACTGGGGAGGTTGTCGTGGGACTTGTTGGACCAGGGGGAGTTGAAAAGCTTTGCAGGCCTTTGCTTAAATTCTGAATCAAAGACTCACAAACCTTGGCCTGTTCTAGATTCAGTCATTTCTTGAGGCTTACAAGTAACTATTGATTAGGAAGTGTGACGTGGTAACATTATTACGATGACAGGATGGGAAGCATGAGGCGATTGAATCTCTTTGCGCTATAATTATTTTGATGTATGTCACGGTTTTTGGTGGTTTCTCTTCCTCTGTGGGCAGAACGGATGAGGGTCGTTGTTGCTGCTATCAAGATGGAATTTTAGATTGTTAAAAGTTTAACGCACAAAGAGGCTTGTTATATTCTTATTAAAACTTACACAATTTCTCTATAAAAAAAAAATTTGAAATAACCAATGCACCAGCCTACCAAGGCCATACCTATTGGCTTTGCCAATGCCTGTTTAAAATCTACAACAATAATTCCCAAAATTAAGTCTTCCTCAAGTTTGTCATTTCATTCTCACTATCAATTTCTTTGGTGCCTTTTCCCTCCAGAGTCCTGGATAAGCACTGTTTATCTCCAGTTAACTCACATTCATTTTCAGTATGAATTACTCCCTCTGCTTCAGTCTGGTTTCTGACCCGATCATTCTATAAAAAGGTTGCCCTTGCTGTGTCTAATTTCATTCTCCACTCCTGTCACCAAAAACTAGTTTTTGTTTTGGGGACTTTTTTTTCATGTCTCTACTGCTTGTGACGCCGGGGATCTTATTTCTGTTCTATCTTCTCTGTATTCTTTGGTATCCCTGGTTACAGTCTTTCCTGGTTTTCAGATCATGCTTTCTCAGTGTCATGGAAAAATCTGTGTTCATCACCCATGTCTTTTAAGTATGGTGTGCCTCAGGATTCAGTATTCGGTCCTTGATCAATTTCCTTTTTAAACTATTCCACGGTCTTCTATTCATTTATTTTTCAGTTTTTATGCACATTTATTTTCTGATCATTCTCAGATATATTGTCCATTGCCCTCTTTTGCTAACAATAATTATACGTGGCTCTCTCTCTCTGTCTTTTTGCCAAAGAAAATTTGATGGATTTTCATTTTCTTCATATGAATCCGTCCAAAATACTTTTCTTACATTTTCCAAAATATTTTCTGTTTCTTTCTAAATTTCTTTTCTTTCTTCTTCTGTACCTGCTGACTCTGCTCACAATCTTGGCATTACTTCTAATACTGGTTTTCTAAAAACATAACTCTCAAATTTCTCAGAAGTGTTTGTTGTAATTTTATAGCTCTAAGAAAATGTAATCCTTTCTCACATTTTCATCTGCTAATTTCATTCCTTTGTTCTGACACACTTGGGTTATTGTTGTTCACTTTACACCGTCTTACACAATATGTTGCTTTCACAGTACAATCCATTCTATACTCCTCATCTGGGTTTATGGGGACTAGGATGAGAACTGATGATGAAGTAGCCATTGCTAGAATGACTTACAATAAAAACCTAAAAGTTTTCTCCCTGTGGGTTAACCAGCATTACACAGTGACTTGTATCTTAAGTCTACGATTAGTAATATATGGCATATCTGGATGTGCTGAGCATAGAGTTAGGGAGATAGTATCCTGTATCCCTCAACTTCTCTCTCCAACCTCCTGCTTAAAAACTGTAGTTGTATTCGAGTTTTGTAAGCTGAAGTGTCATTCTCTCAGCCATCTGCTGTCAGGAAGTCTCATAAATCAAAATGAAAACTAAAGAAAGAAGAATCTCATAATAATATGGGAGAGGACAATAGTATAATAAATTACCAATCCACTGAAAGTATAGGAAACCCCCCAACCAGTGGCTATACCATTGTCACCTGGAATATAGCGGGATTGGCTAATAAAAAGGATATGTTGGGTTGGATGGATTTTATTAATAAGCGCAACATAATTTCTCTACAGGAAACGTGGAGCATTGAACATGTATACTTCGAAGGGTTCACCTCTTATGATATACCAGCAACTCCCTCTATGTCTAGTAAAGCAAAGGGTGGGCTGTTGATCCTTTTGAAAAATAATTTGCCCCTAAAAATTAAAAGGGTTATTAATGTAGGGCATCATTCGCAGATACTGTGGTTATACCATAAAGACGGCTGGGATGTTTTACTGATTAATTGTTATAATAATATATTTGAATCTACCCGTCATAAAATAGTCACTGAACTAGAGACAGAGTAGATAATTTGATCTCAGCAGAAAATACAAATTTTTCGATTATATGGGTCGGAGATTTCAACAACTCAATTTGCACTCTGTCTATGACCAAAGTATGCGGATTTAGTAGCAACGAAGGGGATGACTGTATCCATTTCTCACATAAAAGCTATAGAGATAACTTAAATACCGTCTTGGCAAAATATGACCTTGATGTTATGCAATTTGCACAGGATAGGTAAGGGAGGGAGATACCAACTTTTACTGGAAGCAACGCAAATAGCATTATTGATCACGTAATAGTATCTGCTAATATTGTACACTTATGCTCTGCCCCATGGATTGATGAATTGCTCTTGAGCGACCACAATTGTATTACCATGTCAATATTTGTGTGAGGGAATAAACCTCTAGCACAACAAACTACTATCAGTAATATTGCCCCATGTAGACCAAATGGCACTAGAAGCAGGTGGAAAGGTACTAACTCAGCTAAAACCCTAAAACATATTATTCTAGAATGTGGTAACGAGATCTATAATAGTTTAGAAATTGAGGTTGAACCAGACATGATACTAAGTAATTTCTGTAAAATGAATGATACCATTAATAAAATATTCACTGCTCCCCCACGCAGGAAACATATGCAGAACAGGGGCTGGTTCAACCACTCTTGTACCGATTTACTGAACCAGCTGAAACTAGCACTGTCCAGTAGACCTAGGGATAAGGTGCTAGTCCAAAAACTAAGACTAGAATATAATCTAAATTTAAAACGGAGGAAGAGAGAACTCCAAGAGGAGGCATGGGATAACCTCGCATTGGCCGCAGATTCATCTAATAATAAATTGTTCTGAGAAACTGTCAACTAGACATTTCTTAAAGATGAATTCTACCCGGAACTTCTATGCCATGTTAGTTGTGAGTAATGGGTGGCACATTTCTCTAGCATATTTAACCCATGTGATTGCAATTTTGAAAGTCCTACTAATTCAAGTAAATGGCCAACTATCCTCTTAAAATCACCCTTAAAGAGGTGGAGTTAGGTATTAGAAGCAGTAAAAGGGGAAAAGCCCCGGGCCCGGATGGTGTACCCATCGATTTATATGAAACTGTGTTGGATCTTTGGGTCCCGATTCTCACCAGGGTTTTTAATGCGGCAGTAACAGAGGAAGCTCCCACTACCTGAGGTGAATCCATTATTATCCCTTTTTTTAAAAAGGGGAATAAATCAGAAGCCGAGAACTACAGGCCGATCTCCCCATTAGACTCATCAGTTAGGGTCACGAGCAGGGTTGTATTAGTAAGACTGGAAGAGTGGGTTGCAAATAATGGGATACTGTCACAGGCACAATATGGTTTTAGAAAGGGTCTGGGCACGATTGAACAGTGTATTAACTTAGAGCTTTTAATTGGAAAATATATATGTGCTAAACAGGGACAGCTTTTTTAATGTTGCACCGATCTTAGTAGTGCCTTTGATCTAGTGGATCACGCTACACTTTAGCCAGTTCTACTCAATCTCGGGGCCCCGGATCCCACTATTTACATTTTAGCTAGGCTATACGAGAAACTATCAACCAGAGTACGGTATGGCCAAAGGGGCGAATGTACCCCTAATTTTAAGGTAAAACGTGGTATCCGCTAAGGCTGCATCCTAGCACCATTGCTTTTTGCCCTATTTATTAATGAAGTTGATGCAGTTCTTAAAATGATACAGGCGGATGCCCCCCAAGCAGAGTGCCAGGATGTACCGATTCTGCTCTACGTGGATGACGCAGTGCTTTTATCTAGAACACCGGTTGGCCTTCAGCGGTTAATTGATGGGTTTGCAAATTTGATTAATGAGAGGAAGTTGTTGATTAACACGACTAAAACATACACAATGGTCTGTGGCTCAAAACCCAGGAATATGAAATCTTTTTTTATAGATGGGAAGAAAATGCAGAATATTGATAATTTCTGTTACCTGGGGCTATACTTCACTGGTGACGGTAAATGGATGCGTGAAATGTCCAATGTCCGGGCTAAAATGACAAAAAGTGTGTATGGGGTCTTTAGGTTCACATCTAAATTGGGGGATCTTCGCATCAAAGACATGACTGATATTTATAAAGCTAGATGCTCCTCTATTGCACTATATGGCGCAGGGGTTTGGGGTCACCATTCCAGACAAGAATTGCAAACTTCTTAAAAAAGTTTTTATGTCTGCCCGCCTCAGCATCCTCCAAACTGATTCATTGCAAAGTGGGGCTCAATTTTTTGTCAGACTTGATTGCACTTAGACCCCTACTACTCTGGAGATCAATATGGACAAAGGAGGAGACTATATTTACTCAAACAATTATCAAGGACTGCCTGCGACTGGACAATTGTCTTAAGATCCCCTGGCTCAATTATATAGCTACGGTATACAGAGATTTGTTCAATATGTTGATCCTAGAAAACCCAAACGATGTAACGGGATTGACTAAACAGGAGATAAAGAATACTTTCTTGTACCATAAGAAGAAGTGCAGGTTGAACTGTAGAGAAGCAATCTACATATCGGTTCTATCACCTGCATTTAGATATTAATGGCTTTCAAGGTTATCTAACATTAGTCACAAGACCATCACACCTCTTTGTTTTACCAAGGATGAGACTTGGCCATGCTCACCATTTAGTAGCATTCCCCATAATGAAACAGCGATCAACCTCCCTGTGCCCATGTGACGGGCACACTAAACAGAGCACCTTGCACTTTTACCTTTTATGTGATTTGTACTTGAATTTTAGAATTGCCTACTTAAAACCACTGTTTAAGAAATATAATGTCAAAACCCTCAATGCTGCTATGAGTTTATTGTTTACATTAAGAGAGCCCGAGATTTGTCTTTATGCTGCTACATACATCTTAAGATCAATTCGTGCAAAAAAAAGTATGATGTTTTAATGTTATTATGTACTGTGACTGAACTTTTGCTGTTTTTTAAACAATTAGATTTTAGTATCTGTGCATGTACATTTGCTTTTATGGTTGATACTCTTTAATCGAATAGAGCTTATTGACTTGACTTGAAAAGGTTTGCCTTTCTGTTTCTAATTTCATTCTCCACTCCTGTCACCAAAAACTAGCTTTTGTTTTGGGGACTTTTTTTTTTATTTCTCTACTGCTTGTGACGCTGGCGGTCTTATTTCTGTTCTATCTTCTCTGTATTCTTTGGTATCTCAGGTTACAGTCTTTCTGGTATTCACCTATCATATCATGCTTTCTCAGTGTCATGGAAAAATCTGTTTTCTTCACCCATGTCTTTAAAGTATGGTGTGCCTCAGGATTTAGTATTCCGCCCTTGACCATTTACTTTTTAAACTATTCCACGGTCTTCTATTAATTCATTTTTCAGTTTGTATGCACATTTATTTTCTGATCATTCTCAGATATATTGTCCATTGCCTTGTTTTGCTAACAATATTTATACGTGTCTCTCTCTCTCCGTCTTTTTGCCAAAGAAACTTTGATGGATTCTCATTTTTTTTTAATATGAATCCGTCCAAAATACTTTTCTTCCATTTTCCGAAATCGTTTCTGTTTCTTTCTAAATTTATTTTCCTCCTTCTTCTGTGCCTGCTGACTCTGCTCACAATCTTGGCATTACTTCTAATACTGGTTTTCTAAAAACATAACTCTCAAATTTCCCAGAAGTGTCAGATGCAATTTTATAGCTCTAAGAAAATGTGATCCTTTCTCACATTCTCATCTGCTAGTTTCATTCCTTTTTACTGACACACTTGGGTTATTGTTGTTCACTTTACACCGCCTTACACAATGTGTTGCTTTCCCAGTACAATCCATTCTATAGTCCTCATCTGGGTTTATGAGGACTAGGATGAGACCTGATGATGAAGTATGCCACTGCTAGAATGACTTACAATAAAAACCTAAAAGTTTTCTCCCTGTGGGTTAACCATCATTACACAGTGACTTGTATCTTAAGTCTACAATTAGTAATATAAGGCATATCTGGATGTGCTGAGCATAGAGTTAGGGAGATAGTTTCCTGTATCCCTCAACTTCTCTCTCCAACCTCCTGATTAAAAACTCCAGTTGAATTCGAGTTTTGTAAATTGAAGTATTATTCTCTCAGCCATCTGCTGTCAGGAAGTCTCATAAATCAAAATGAAAACTAAAGATAGAAGAATCTCTCCGAGAATATAGAAAAACACTCATGCATTTTCTGAAAGAAAACAAAACCAATGGGGTCCACTCCTCTCTGCACTACAGTGGCGGCCCCAACACAATGGCAGAGGAGCGTCGCCCAACTGCCTGGTTCTGAGCCAGTAAATGAAAAATAAAACAATATAATCTTTTTATTTTTCATTTTCCGCCTCTGAGCCTGCTTGCAAAGGGAGGGTGGGGTATTGGGAGGAGGAGTGCGGCGTGCACTCCACTCCCTAAGTGGGCATATGTGTTTTGGCTGGCAGTCTCGGGCCGACCAAAACACACACATGCACTTAGGTTTTCTCCAGCCCAGCTGCATTGAGCAGCCGGGCTAGAAAAACCCCACAGACTCCCTGGTCTGAGCAGGGCGTCCTTCCTGCGCTGCTCTCCCGTGAGAGTCTGTGACGTGTCACCAGTGCTTGCTGGGACCATGAAGGACTATGCCGAGTGTGATGCGGGACGCGGCGGTAGGCAACTCCACGTAAGTTTTTATTAAACATTTATTTTTTAATTATAACACCCTTCGTGCACTCCCGCGCTCCCCTGCGCCTCCCCCACTGCCCCACCACCTCTTTATTGTAGTGGCTGCGACTGCTGCAATAGCATTCTCCCTGCCCCAATTCTGATTTCAATGACATGGAAGTTGGAAAAATACACATTGCCAGGTGGCTTATAAGGCGTGTGCGTGTGCGTGTGTGTGTGTGTGTGTGTGTGTCTGTGTACTTCCTGGGGAGCAAGGCACTGTGAGTGGCTGTCTGTGGTGATGAGGAAGGCATTAAAATACACCAGAATGGAGTCAAACAAATGTGTTTGCCACATGTATATCACTTTTTCTGTGTTCTGAAGCACCAGCCTAATATCCCAGTGTCAACGGGGATCACTGATCACGTCTGCCTAGCTTGATACCTACAGCACCATCTCCTGAACTACAGGCACTACCACCACCAGAACCACCAGTAGTACCAGTGCTACAAGTGTAACCAGTACCACACCCACAACCACTAGTAACATCACCAACACTACTAGTACACACCCTATCGCCACCAGTACCAACATCACCAGTACCATCACCACCTGTCCCTCCATTACCATAATCAGTATCGCCACCACCAGTTCAACCATTACTGTCACTGTCATTACCGCCAGTACCGTCAACAATACCAGTACTAAAACTACAACTAGTACCACAATGAATGCCCTCACCACTACCACCACCAGTACCGCAATCACAGTCAACACTACCAGAACTACCACTACAAGTACAAGTTTCACAGAAACCATCCCCGCTACCACCAACACAAGTACGACCACCAGTACCTACACTAGTAACACCACACATACCATCACTACCATTACCACCACCGTGACCAGTATAGCACCACCATCAGTATCACCACCATCAACCCATACCACTACAGAACCACTACAGTACTACCCCATCAGCACCGGTGGCACCGGGACCAACAGCACTACCAGGATCACTAGCACCACAGTACCACTACCAGTATCACCAACACTATCATCAGTAGCACCACAGTACCACAAAAATCAGTAGCACCAGTACCAAAAATACCATCATCACCACCACCATTTTGTATCTGCCACTTCGAGAATATTGCAACAATTTTGCACTGAAATTTTGTCATGGGAGTGATCAGCTCCATAGTGCGTTATTAGGTGGCTTGGAACATCACAAAGGGGTGTAGCCAGAATACCAAGTTCCAATGGTAAACAACGCAGGTCCTTTAGTGGACAGAAATTATGGCGTTGTGTTAGCAAGTACAATGTTTCAAGCGCTTCGGTGAGCCAGCAGGATCGGGAAAAGACCAGGCAGCCAAACAATGGGATGGGTTGTTAGAGATGGAGGCAGACTGCGTGTATAGAGGGATATACAATAAGACAATGGTGATAATATTGTGATACCAATAGTGTGCATGTTTATGAGAGTTCAAAGGAGAAGAGAGTCAATCTTGCCAGCTTCCTGGTGTTGGAGATCGTCACGGCCAGACTGGAAACTGAAACCAGCCCCCAAGGGGGAGGGGTGGTGCGAGTGGGAAGCACCACTCCCACTGCCGCTTTTGTTACAGGCGGCTGATGTTCCAACACTGCTGCAAAACCAGAGACTGCAAGCAAACCGGCCGCCAGGGGTCCAAACCCGGCCCCCACCCTTACGGCCCACCGGGGAAATGTCCGGTGCCCAATACGGCCAGTCCAGCCCTGGAGATAGTGTGCCACTTAATGGAGGTGAGACGTTTGTAGAGACTTTTGCCTCCTGGTGCCTCAATGCCTTACTTTCGTCTTCAGCCTAAAAGATTAGTGATTGTTGAACTGAAACCCCTGAAGGGGGTGCATTTTAACATAAGGGTGAGCTTAGCCACTAGTAACGCCAAGTCAATAAAACGGTCTTCTGCCTTCCCTGCCCTTTTCAGGGAGTTGAAATAAACCTAGTGCACATGCTTCCCAAATGTCAAAGCAAAAGACACACAATTGATGGACGGAATGCTGAACAAATCAAAAGATTCACCCCAGTCAAGAGATCTGGGTTAAATCCATTATTCGTTTGCTCTCCATGCCACCCCAGTTTAGACCTGGCCATATACAAATCAGCCTTGACCCTGTGCCTCATGGGAACATTCCAGCCCGAACTGCCAAGCCAGGTCCTCCCTGAACTGGAAACAAGCATCCTATGACCAGTTTCGGGCTTTCAGCCCCCATCAGCCAGGATAACTTGATTCCAGTGGCACAGTGAGCCCGGGACCCACGTCTGGGCATACCCGGCGCACTTAGGGCGAGAAGGCAAAAGACACACAATTGATGGACGGAATGCTGAACAAATCAAAAGATTCACCCCCAGTCAAGAGATCTGGGTTAAATCCATCATTCTTTTGCTCACCATGCCATTCCAGTTTAGACCTGGCCATATGCAAATCAGCCTTGACCCTGTGCCTCCTGGGAACAGTACAGCCCGAACTGCCATGTCAGGTCCTCCCTGGACCGGAAACAAGCATCCTAGGACCGGTTTCGGGCTTTCAGCCCTCATCAGCCAGGATAACTTGATTCCAGTGGCACAGTGAGCCCGGGACCCACGTCTGGGCATACCGAGCGCACTTAGGGCGAGAAAGCAAAGGACACACAATTGATGGATGGAATGCTAAACAAATCAAACCATTCACCCCCAGTCAAGAGATCTGCGTTAAATCCATCATTCTTTTGTTCACCATGCCACTCCAGTTTAGACCTCGCTGTTTGCAAATCAGCCTTGACCCTGTGCCTCATGGGAACAGTCCAGCCCGAACTGCCAAGCTAGGTCCTCCCTTGACCTGAAACAAGCATCCTAGGACTGGTTTCAGGCTTTCAGCCTTCATCAGCCAGGATAGCTTGATTCCAGTGGCACAGTGAGCCCGGGACCCACGTCTGGGCATACCTGGCGCACTTAGGTTCTTTTTGCATTTGTCACTGAGAGGGTCGGGTATGCTCAGACGTGAGTCCCGTGCTCTCCATGCCACTGGAGTCAAGCTATCCTGGCTGATGAGGGCTGAAAGCCCGAAACCGGTCCTAGGATGCTTGTTTCCAGTCCAGGGAGGACCTGGCCTGCCACAGTGAAACTGAACTTGGCCAAAACATCGACCAAACAATTATTTAAAATAACTAAAACTCTCTCCACTGAACACTGCATTGGATGCCTGAGGCTTGAGCCGGGCAGACACTTTTATTGCACTCTTAGCCTGTTATTTTAAATTACGTTTTCTGTGTTGCACTGCCCTTTGTGTCCTCTCCCCCCTGCACTAAGCGCGCTGATTTTCGCGACGCTGGCGTCTTTGCCGATTTTCGGGTAAAGACCCAATTTTTAATAACACTTCCTGACTGGTGTGCCCACCCCTTCTAGCGCTACCTCCCCTTGAGGGTCCGGCCGATTTTGGGGCTGTTTAGACCGGGGGCTCGGGCAGAGCTAGTGCGGCCGCCATCTTGGGCAGGGTTTCCCCCCTTGAAGCGAGAGGAGAAAAGTATAAAAATAGCAGAAGGACCACTTTCGTGAGAACACTGCATTGGATGCCTGAGGCTTGAGCCGGGCAGACACTTTTATTGCACTCTTAGCCTGTTATTTTAAATTACGTTTTCTGTGTTGCACTGCCCTTTGTGTCCTCTCCCCCCTGCACTAAGCGCACTGATTTTCGCGACGCTGGCGTCTTTGCCGATTTTCGGGTAAAGACCCAATTTTTAATAACACTTCCTGACTGGTGTGCTCACCCCTTCTAGCGCTACCTCCCCTTGAGGTCCGGCCGATTTTGGGGCTGTTTAGACCGGGGGCTCGGGCAGAGCTAGTGCGGCCGCCATCTTGGGCAGGGTTTCCTCCCTTGAAGCGAGAGGAGAAAAGTATTAAAATAAACGGCTATGACTCCGCGCAGCGGACGCGTTCAGCGGATGCGCCGTATTCGCGCCGGAGTCAAGCCAGAGTCCAGCCCGTCTGCACCCGTCCGCGACAGACCGGGGCGCGGGGCGACTCCTCTAAGTCCTCTGATTCCACTTGATGTCCCGGAACCGGTAAGGCACCTTGCTCAATACACGAAACAGGAGCTTCTCGTGATACGGTCCAAATCTGCCACTGGCTGTGATCATAACTACCCAGCCGATAGTCTCCCTATCAAATGTGACTTTTGTAACCACACTTTTTCATCACCTAAAAGCGAGGGGCTTCCCTTAGCAAAATCCAACATGCTATTACTCAACTGTAGGTCGATGAAAAAACATAAATTAGAAATTTACGATCTAGTTACTAGCAGTAAGCCCGAAGTGCTGTTTCTAACTGAGACGTTGTTGGATGAGGAGTCTGCCCCAGAAGTATTGGAAGCTATCCCCCCTGGCTACAGTCTACTACGTCTAGACAGACACAAACAAAGAGGGGGAGGGATCGCCCTCATTCATAAAACAGAGTTAGAATGCACTCTAATAAAAGCCGATATTTTACATAGCGAAAGCGGCTTATTTTCCATCAAATTTGGACCGAGAAATATTATTTTCGGCCTGTTGATATATCGTCCTCCTGGAGTAGCTGGACAATTCGAAAGTCATCTTCTTGATTACATCACGCAACCAGCCCTCCGTTATAAAAAGTTTATAATTTTAGGTGACTTAAACCTCCATTTTGAGGATAGGGAGTGCAAATAGGCACAGGAGGTAGCCACGGCATTGGCGTCGCTGGGACTGAATCTTCAATCTACTGCCCCATCACACCAACATGGCAATCTCTTGGACCCCATCTTTGCCAACTGGGAAGGCATTACTACCTTCCCTTCGGTAAAAATAATCTGGTCTGACCACTTTATCATTCCGTTCCTGGTAGTTAATACACTCACAGAAAATATAATTCTTAAGCCCTCATCCCATAAACGTAGAAATTGGAAGAAGTTCGATCAAGTAGCTTTTAGACTTGCTCTCCAAAAAAATCCTCCGTTGCATTGTAACTCTCTTCAAGAAACTTACGAAAGTTATGAAGAGTGGCTCTCTAATGCCCTGGATGAGATAGCCCCATGGACATCTAAGCCCCCCGCTAGGCAGTCTAAAACCGCTCCATGGTTTTCTGAAAAATTAAAACTAGCCAAAGCCAGATGTAAAACTCTAGAGCGTAACTGGAGAAAACATTACACTCTCGAGGATAAAATGCTATATAAGACTGAACTCCATAAATATCATAAATTAGTGAGATCGGAAAAAAGATTCCATCTCAAAAATAGAATAGACTCAGCTGATAATCCTACCAAAGAACTGTTTTCAATCTATAGGGAACTCACCATTCCTACTAGATTAGAAGCCCAGGACACGTATTCGAAAGAACTATGTGACTCCATTGCTGACTTTTTTGTTAATAAAATTGACAAAATCCATGACACCTTCACTAAAGATGAGTCCAGTTCTAATGAATCGGCTGAAGCCAATAACAGCAACACGGGGACCCCTGATCTCACGTGTTTCATCACTCCTGAGAAACAAGAGCTTCTCAGCATTGTAAACAGCATACAATCCGGCTCTCCGAGTGATGTATGCCCACCGACTCGCTGCAGAGGAGTCATGGAATCCACTGTTATTGACTACATCAGTCGTATCGTATCACTGTCCTTCGAGGAATGTAAGGTACTAGATGCCTGGAAAACAGCCCAAGTAATCCCCCTTAAAAAAAAGGCTAACATCCACATCTCCCAATTCCAGAATCTTCGCCCCATATCCCTCCTCCCTTTTTGTGCCAAGATTGTGGAAAAAGTAGTGAATAAGCAGCTCATGAGTCATCTTAAAGATCATTCGCTCCTACACCCCACTCAATCAGGGTTTAGAGCCGGATACTCTACTGAGTCAGCCCTACTTTTTTCCACTGAGAGTCTTAGGCGCATAGTGGATGGAGGAGAGACAGCAGCGTTGGTACTATTAGATCTCAGTGCAGCCTTTGACACCGTGCTGCACTCAACGCTGCTGTCTCGGCTATCTGGAATGGGAGTCAAGGGGTCGGCCCTTGCGTGGCTGGAGTCTTTCTTGGCCAACAGAAACTTTCAGTTGCACTGCCCCCCCTTTAAGTCTTCTCCCAGAAAAGCAAGCCATTGGGTTCCTCAGGGCTCCAGTCTGAGCCCCACCTTGTTTAATATCTATATGGAACCCCTGGCTCGCATAGTGGAGACTTATGGGGTGGGCATTGTCAGCTACGCTGACGACACCCAATTGGTGTTCAAACTTACGCCCGACCACAGAGAAGACGCCACCAATTTCTCCAACTGCCTCTCCTCCGTGGCAGCTTGGATGAATAACAACTGTCTTCGCCTTAATGGCGACAAAACTGAGTTATTGGTGGTAGGCAAATCTTCTTCCGCTTGGTCCCACATGTGGTGGCCTGCGGAATTGGGCAGCCTGCCCTGCCCTGTGGCATCGGTGCGGAACCTGGGCATTACATTGGATTCTAAGTTGTCTTATAATCTTCATGTGAACAAGGTTGCAGCAAGATGCTTCAGCATATTGAGAGTCCTTCGAAAGGTATTAGACCTTCTCCCCTTGGACTCAAGAAAGACCATAGTCCATGCCCTAGTCACTCCCCATCTGGACTATGGGAACGCCTTGCTACTGGGGTTGAGTAAAAAGGGCACTTACCAACTCCAGTCTGCTCAAAATGCCGCAGCGCGCCTTGTGCTTAAGCTCCCTCGAAGAGCCTCAGGGAGACTGGCCTTGTCCAGACTCCATTGGCTCCCCATCAAGGAGCGAATTAAATTCAAGGCCCTATGCTTTGCCCATCGCATAGCCCACGGCACCGGCCCAGGATATCTGCAAGGTTTACTCACCATACATCGCCCTACCAGGAACCTTAGATCTGCTGGTACGATGGTGTTTAACATCCCTAAGATAACTAGAGCGAAGATGGGTGGCTCCTCTTTCAGATACTTGGCTGCCAAGGGCTGGAATGAACTCCCTCTTGAGATGCGGATGGAACCCTCTGAAATGAGATTTCGAGGAAAATTAAAAACCCTCCTCTTTCCTCGCATCTGATTTTTCCATTTCCCCTTCCTTTTCCGTTCCTTCTGTGTTCATTCCCCTTAGCTTCTTTGCGGTTTTCAGCGCGGGGACACTCTGTTCCTGAGTAACCAGGCGCTTTATAAATGGCTTCTATTCTATTCTATTCTCCAGGCCCAACACCATAAACAAAATGGTACCTAATCAATCTCTTTGTGATAACTTAGCAGTCTTTTTTCAATCAAAGGTAAAGGAAATGTACTGTGAGTTTTGACAGCAGCCAGAACACTAAGCTCCATGACTACAGGATTGAGTGTTCAAATAATTTATATTGCACCCTCTGCGAGTACTCCTTTCATAACGTCGAGGAAGTAACCAAGCTAATTGAGTAACTAGGTCAGGTGCCCCTTCAGACCCATGTCCTTCTAAAATTCTGCATGCTGCTGCTGGAACAGTTGCTGCTTATTTTACTAATCTCTTGAATGCATAATTCTTGCATGACATTTCCCAAACAACTGAAAAAAGGCCTCCATCCTCCCTTTGATTAAAAAGAACCTTATTTCAATCCAAATGAGGTAAAAAGTATCATCCAATCTCTCGTCTTCCCATGACAGCAAACATCTTAGAGAAATATCTACATTTTTGGGATAAGAATGAAGTACTGAATAATGCTCAGAATGGTTTCATGAAAAATCATAAAACTGAAACTGCGTTGATAGCAGCAACTGAAGAACTTAGAATGATTATGGACAACAGGATTGAGCATATTGGACCTATCCGCCGCTTTTGATACCTTGTGTCATTCGGTACTAATCGAACAGCTAGAAAGCATAGGAATTGGTGGAGCAGACTGGGACCTTTAGAGTTCTTTTCATACCAACAGAGAATAGTCAGTATCATTAGGAGATTTCACTTCTAATTCTTTTTTACTGCCCTCATTAAGCCCCATGGTCTTTAATATATGTAGCATCATTGGCAAATTGATTAGTCGTTTGGTTTCGCCACAATTTCATATGCTGATAATATTCAAATCGTGGTTTCGATTTCAAGTGATCATTGTGAGGCTGCAAAACGTTTCAACAGTTGAATGTGTGAGGTAGTTGGTTGGATGAAAGACAACTGTATCAAATAAACACTGATAAAACTGAGGTCCTCTAATTTAGAAATGATACCTCTTTCTGGAATCCATCTTGGTGGCCTCAAGATCTCGGCCTCCTTCCTTCTCTTCACAAAAGTCATGAATTTGGGAGTTATCTTCAATAGAAAACTCACTTTTGTGGATCAGACCAACCAAGTCACATCCTCTTGCTTTTTCCTCCTAAGAAACTTGAGAGAGATCCTTCCTTATATACCTTTAGAACTTCAAAAGACAGTAATCACAGCATTGGTACTGTCCAGGATAGATTGCTGCAATGCCCTTTATATGGGCATTCAACAAAGGCAGTTGAATAAATTGCAGGTATTTCAAAATGCAGCAGCTCGCCTTCTCATGAAGATTCCAAAATTCAAATCAGTTTCTCAAACCATTTTGGAACTACATTGGCTGCCTGTTAGAAAGCCAGTAGTCTTCAAGGCGCTTAGCTCTCCATGATACTGGTCCAGGATATCTGAGGAAGAAATTCCATTGGTACATCCCTAGGAGAAGTCTTCGTTCATCTTCCGTCAACACTGTTGTGTGGCACAAGATTAGAAAATCATCCTGGGGTGGTAGACGTTTCGACTTTTCTACCTGTAAATTGTGGAACAAATTGCCTTGGAACCTCAAAGCCTAGCCCAATCTTTTGCAATTCAGAAAAACGTTTAAAACCTGGCTTTTTGCATATTCTTTGCTTCTTTAGACCTCACTTGCATCATTTTCATATTCGTGGCCTTTTTAGACCGCCTTTCCATCAGTATTCAGACACCAGATCCAAGACGCCTTAGGGCATTCGAGCGCTCTATGAAATGATATCAATATCAGCATGACCAAATAGATCATGGCTAATTATACACACCCCCAGACTATGATATGGGTCTGTGGGTCTTTATCATTGACATTGCAGCTGACCAGAGGCACACAACAGGGATGCCCATTATTGCCATCAATGTTTGTCATTTCAGTGGAACCTCTCACACAGAAGATACAAAACAATCCGCCATCAGGGGAACAACCTCAGGCGAGCAAACATTTAAACTGGCTCTCTACACAGATGATATTCTCTGCTTCCTGACAGACCCCTCAACCTCCCTAGCAGCCCTTAAAGAGGAGCTGGAGGCTTTTTTGGTAGTATCCGGATTTAAGATCAGTTTAACAAAATCCTTGGGCATGAGCTTAACTGGTCACCACCAGGATGCCCACACAGCAGAGCAGAGCTTCTCAGATAGTCCCCTTCAATACCTGCTCTTGTTCCCATTGCGAGCCAGAGGGTAGGATTTGTCTCCCCTCTGTTCAACGCTGGTTCTCCTAGATTACTGGCAACAGGTTATACGGAGGAAGGGATTGACGTCCTTCTTCTCCCCAATGATCCTTATTACGCATAAGCTGGATTTCCCATCGGGCCTTCAAGATCCGACTTTTGAGGCATGGGAAACAGAAAGCCCACATACACTGGGGGATTGTACACGAGGGGTAAGTTGGTCACTAGAGAAGCGCTAACCTCGAGAGGTGGTGGCATTACAGAAGGGAAAAAAACTTATTGAGAGGGCATATGTGCGAACAAAATAGTAAATAAGGGCATCACATGGCTCCAGCAAGCCTAATTAGATTTGTATACGAAGCACAAATTCATAAAACAATGGGAGCAGGATCTGGGGAAAGAGATTGGAGAGGAGGCATGGGCCAATATTTGGCGTAGAGCGGCAAAAGCATAATTCAGCGTAACATGTAAGGAAAATGCCTATAAATTACTTATGCGCTGGTACTTTTTCCCCACCCACGTACATGCTATCGCTGGGAGTTTGAAACTTTGCTGGAAGGGTGCGGCGAGAGAGGTACTTTTATACACATGTGGTAGTCCTGCAGTCATATTGTAACACAGATTTGCCAAATTACTGGCTCCCAGTTGCTTCTTGATCCCCTAGTGGTTTTATCGGGGTTCAGGCGACAACTCTATATTTCCAGTAACAACACATACAGGCAAACTGATTCCTCTGCTCCTAATAGCAACAAGAATGGCTTTAGCTCTGGTCGGGGGAGGGGGGAGGGGGTAAGATTTGGTCTGTTTATGCAATAAAGCAACTCTCTGCCATCATACATGACACAAAGACGAAATTTGATAAATTATGGAAAGCCTTTAAAACATACATGCTATGAGATCGAGGGATGGACAATTGGCCAGTCGTCCACCTCAACTTACCAGCATTGCTGGCCTCCACACCAACACATCAGGTCCCCAGGACCTGGCACATGGCGATGACCCACAACCAGTCGCATAAGCTGCGTAGTGAACTCAGGGGAGGGGAGATGAACAGGAGGAAGTGGGACTGGATTCTTCTTTGGGGAAATGACTGCTTTTGGTACAATAGAAATGTATGTAACACATTGTCTTCAGTGTTGATTGAGGTGAGTTGTGTTTTACTTGTGGGAACAAAATTTGTAGATAAAGTTAAAAGGAGCAGCTGCTTTGGGCATCGAGGCTAGGAGTGATGGCCCAGTGGAGTGGGTGGAGGATACAGCCTACTTGGCAGTATTGGAGGTATCATTAGTGCTGCAGGTGTTGTGGCGCCAGGGCCAAAGGGTGTGAAGGGCCAACTAAACCCCAGTTATGCCTGTTGTACTGTGATTCCTTGTTTGCATTAGAATCAAGTACACCTTTTCTGGGCCAGTGCTGCTCTGGACCTTCAACCCAAGGCTCGGCGGAGGTGAACATTGAAGCAGAGGAGATACCTTAGCTAAATCTCAGAGATATGGCAGAAAGGGGGTGGGGCAAGATGGGGGCCATTGTTTTTAGCTAACGGCAGAGGAGACTGCCTGTTTCACAAGCTATCATTAGTGAAGCAGGAGCAGTGGCACTGGGGCCCAAGACTGTGAGGGGGCCACTGCATCACAATTATGACTGCCTTTTCAAAAGGGACACTGGGATTCATTTTCCCTGCTAGAGTAGAGGCACAGTGCACTCTTGCTGCAAAGAGGGGCCACACATGAGAGCTCATTTTCTTGTGCTGAAAGAGACAGATTCTGGTTCAATATTGGAAATGGGAAGGGATGAAAGAGGCAAAGGAGAAACCCTGCTTGTCATTGCCACAGCTACCATTAGTGCAGTAGGTGCAGTTGCATTGGGATACCGGCTTGCAACACCCCAGTTATGGGGCCTTGTGTTTTTGCCCAATTTCTCTGTTGTTTGATATATTTGCACTTTTGCTAATCTCACATTTTGTGGAGGATTATGAGCTAAAGAAAAATCCAGATGAAATTAACTAATAAACTCTGACCCCTGCACTAAGTCCTGCCCCTTCCGCTCCCCCTATTCTTGCCATACATTTTTGGAGGGGGGCCTGACTTCAAAACATTTTGCTTAGGAGGGGCTCGGAAGCGTTTAAAGACCTCTGTTCTAATGCAATAGTGATCTGCATAAAGGGTACCATAACATATCATAACAAACTTTGCGTACACCCACTTGATCCCAGTGGCGCACCCTATTTGTAGTGAAGAAGCCATTGCCTATGGGGACACCCACCAGTACCACCACCCTCACCATATCAGTGCCACCACTCGCCCGTCACTAGCTATGAGTCTGGTGTAAGCAATGAACAACTACAATTCCCAGAAACCAGTAGCTGCCATTACCCCTACACAACAGCCAGGAGAGTGACTAATATCACACATCAACTGAAGTCCTCTTCGCTGTTGCCGCTGATAATTCCAGACCCAACAATGAAGGGGGTGAGTGGTGAGGGGTAGGGATGGTCCAAACCTCCTACTGGTACGCCATGCTGAAGCCATAATATGCAACAACTATCATTGACGTGGCTGTCATTCCTGCAGCAGGTGCAGTGGCCTCGGGTCAAGACTTAGGGACCACATTGCACACCAATAATGACTGTCATTTACTGGTGGTGGGGGCTCGTTTCCTTTCTCGAATTAGATTTGTTTGCACCCAGTGGCGTGGGGCGGGGGCGTGGGATTTAGAAAAAAAGAAAAAATAAGACTTATCTGCTTGTCGTCAGTCGCCACTTCTCCTTCGTCCTCGCTGTTTTCCTGGCTCCCTGCAGCACCCATGCTCCTAGACTCGTCTATGCCAGTCACAACGCTGCTAACACCAGCATGACAGCAGCATCGTGATTGGTCGTAGCGGCCTGGTTTGGCGCTCAGAGAGGTACCCTGTACATGTTCTCCACCCAGGCTTTGCAATACAGCCGCTGGAGGACATGCTAAGTGTGCATGGCGGTTTGGCCGGCTCAAGATGGTCAGCCAAACTGTCATGTGCACTTATAGTGCACCTACCACTCTTCCCTCTGACACGAGCCCAGCCCGCCCCACCCTAACCTGGCTCCATTATACTAAAGATAAAATGATAATAACTTTCTGCTATTATCATTTTATTTTTCCTTTGCACTGCTCATAGAGCAGTGGGGCAACGCTCCTCCACCTTAGCAGAGGAGCCGCCCCTGTTTGCACCCCTGCAACATCGCCACTGGCAGATGTTATGGCGTTTATGAGAACAAATCTCTCCTCTGATAGAGATATGGAACTCATGGACCTACTACTAACAGCTGCGATTAAACTTGTACTTACCAACTGGAAAGACACTAGCAAAACCAGCTACAACGGTTGGATCAACTGGGTCTCTTATCTCAGAGGAGCGGACAGCATGGCACTTCAACACTCCCCCTGGAAAGCATCGTCAAGGGGACTGTGGGAGACTCTAGACAGGACCCTAGACCCCTATGAGCCTCCATAAAAAAACATTCCTAAATACGACTGCAACGACCAACGGCCCAAAGGGCACAGCACAAGTATGAACAGGATGGACTCGAATACTAGACCAACAATCTCGAGGCTTGCAACCAGACAAATGACAGTTTGATATATCGGTAGTTAATGTGATCCAGTGCTGCTCCAAACCAAACCTCCAAACCATCACTACAAATCCTAGGAGGTATCACACTTTACTCGTCGGTGGGGCCCATAACACCACGAGTCATTCATTAACACAAATCACCCTGCTCCCAGGATCAGTGAAAAACCAGAGGATGTGACGCTGGATTTTTAGCGCAGTGTCTTACTTCATCTATTTAATCTAATTTTTATACACTATGTACATCTGCAGTTATTAAGTCTTACCATGGTTTTACTCTTAAGAAACATTAAACACTCCACTATTTGGTCAATGGATCAGCTAGTAAAAGTTAACTCTTGGACAACAAGACCAGCTTAATTCTCCATTTATTACATTTTTATTTACTATTTGGAACTCCTAGCATGACCTTATTATTAAAATTATTATTTTAATTCAAATAAACATTTTATTTACCCTATAAGGAAAGACAAAAGTAATTCAAACAATTTGCATTTATTAGCACAATAGTTCAAAAAAATAAGTCAAAAACATATTACCAATCCTTTCGGTTAATGGAAATCAGTATTCGGACAGGCAAGTTCCCAAAAACAACCTCTCTATTCTTTCTCGAGGTTCACCTCCCATCAGGACTCATACCCATCAAAAGTTAAAGTCAAGAAAAATTCAAAGTCTTTGCACCATAGAAAAATCGATCAGTCCGACAGCATGTCGTGGTGCGAAAAATAAATCAAAAGCAAACTTTATCTCTCTTTCAAACAACCTCTTTTATACCCTTTTTCCCTAACTATCTGACTAAAATAGGAAACTTTTGGGTCCACACTCGATTTCCATTGGTGCGCACAAGGGGTGGATGAGAATCACCTCATCTCCTCATTGTCCATATTTCCGCCAAGTCATAGTTCCAATCTCAATAAGGTTCCAATTGTTTATTAATACATTTTTTCATTAGTGCCCTTCAACTTTTCACTTCAACATCTTTTCCCAGGCTCATGACTCAGACATCTCAATCTTGGCACCATTCTGCTTTTCAGGCCACGCTGACCTTGACCCACGCTGTACGAGCACAGGCTGCTTGAACTTCTCTCGAGCATAGTCGCGCATGCGTATAGAATCACCCTCTTGGAGTCTCGCAAACCTCCATTTTATTTTAGGCCGCAAGAGCCATAACGGGAACTATTATAGAAACAAACAGAATTAACCGTTAGATTTTGAAATATAGCCCTTCTATTTACCTCCCCACATTCTAAGATAACCATGTTAGTTATCACTTAGCATTTAAGCTACACATACGCTTTGTGTTCTTACCATTCTCCATCATTTCTGCCACAATTATACATCTAGAAAGCTTACATGCATAGTTTTTCATTATATTATAGCATTTCCGCACTATATAAGTAAAACGACTTCACATAATTAATGGATTAAATTTGAATACAAGCATATTAGTATCCCACGTGTATTTGTGTGTGTGCTTTTTATTCTACGTTGGTTCATTTTAAAACCACACGATTAATACATATTACAGGTATGAAAAGTCAACTTCACAAGGGGTATATAAAAATTTTGTTTTCGCCCTCGCTCCATCAATGTTAAGCAAAAAGATATACTTCTCTATTTGCCTGTCCTATCCTCTCTCTCATTTCCTACGTCACTTTCCCTTCTTCTTATACCTATTTTTCTACCAAAATCTAACCAGCAAGGGGGTAACTGCAGAAACAGCACCGTTCTAATGAACTTTGCCAGTTGCGGTCAACCCCGCAACAGTTTTTGTGATTGTATACAATATATAAAAATTAATTGTAAAACATTTAAAAAAATAAAATAACCTGCGCCAGTGCACGGATACTGGCCATAGGTCTGCACCCATGGTAGCAGTAGTATTATTTAATAATTGTATAGAGTGTTTTACTTTCATGAGCTGCACATTGTGCAAGCCTGTGACAGGCACACACCTTTGTCTTGGATACTATCTTGATGCGTTTAGGGCAGGGATGGAAGATGGGGGAGGGCATAAATCAAGATAGTTTTTCAGACAAAATCTATAGAAAAATCAGTAGCTGAAAGACTAGAGGAAAATACTGATCCAGTGATGAGGGACCAGAAGTTGGCTTAGTGTGGCAAAGAATGTGTTGAGAATTCGGCCTCTGTGGTAACGAGGCTAAACCGTATCAGTGAGTGAACTACCTCTCGAGGTGTCATTCAGAGCAGAGTGAGTGAGGCAAAATCCACCAGAGAAAGGAAAGAAGAGGATGAACCAGCAGCAATAGCATCAGAGGATTTCTGGCGGAAACCATGTTGATAAAATAATTAGATTGGGTAGTGACCAATGAAAACAGAGAAAATAGAGTGGATCATGACGCTGTCAGCAGGTGGGGCACAGGTGGTTTCTAACAACCCAGTGGGAAGGCTCTTAAAAGGTGCACTAATGGACAAGGGGACCAGGCGCTAGATCTTAGGCACCGGACGGAGAAAAGTGTGGGCCGGATATGACCGGCCACTTTCAGTTGCCAATGGTGGGCAAGTTTTGAATTTTGCGGTCTGTCCCAGCGAGCAACCGTTGGTTGCCACATGACCCGCTAGTCGCCCGGCCGGTCGGGCAGGTTAAATAATGGACCCGCCGATTACCACCTAATTACACATCGCTGACTGTCTGCCCCTGCCGACTACTGTCTGTTCAAGCACCAGAGTTCAATAATGTCCGGTGAAGCCTCTTCAACAGGCCTTACAGAAGACTGCACTGCAACAATCCTGCTTGTGTTGGTAAAGAGCAAGAAGGAGCCAGTGAGTTAAATGCTCACTCTGGCATCTTTTGCGCCCTTCATGTCACAAGTTCAGATCCCAGCATCCTTCTGGGGTCATCATACTGAGCGAATAACACGTTTTAATTTTAGTGCTTAGAAATTTCAAAAAGTGCGTTTGTAAGCGCTATATATAAAGAACATGTTATAGCGATATAGATATATAAATAAAAATATATAAATAAAATATGTATAAAAACATGTATATATGCTATATACAAAGAAAATGACTATTGCTCTCATGGATAACTGAAGTAATATAGTACCTTGTTGTTTACACTGTTCTGCTATTGAGAATGATTATTAAGCAATGGTTTGAGTTTTGCTGAGGCTAGTTTCTCACTTCTGTGACAGTGTTCACAGTACAAATCTCAATCTTTTATGAGGGGAGCAGACTATGGGCCAGACAATCCCCAAAATGCGGAGGTGGAAACTGCTCTTAACTTAACTGCAGGGAAGCAGTGTACCTCTTAGGAAATCAGCTTCAGAATTATGACAATGCAGCTGAACAGTTTTCGGTAATTTCCCCACATATTTTTATATGCCTGATATCATGCCATTCAGTGCCATATTTTACTTTTGTTGTACCTTTTGACAGACGGTGGTCTGGTATCATGATTTTATTTGTACCACATTTCCAATGCCTATAAATGTATTTTAGCTCATTATACATTATATTCTGATTTTTAGCATATCTTATTGCATGCTAAGAAATGTTACAAAGAATGTTGAAGAAAAACCCAGAGTGTGAAAAGCCATTAGAAGTAAGAAATCTGCACATGGGACTAGTGTAATTGTGACTATTCTTAAGTCTGTAAAAGCCACCTTTAAATCACTATGTCGCTGTGTGATTTTAGGTTGAGCCTGGGCAGCGCATGCGCTGCTCTGCGGCATGCTGTATTGAGTTAGGGATTTGAAGCCCCACCCACTCTCCGCCCATATTTGTCATTGGCTTGTGTCATTGTCCTTCATAAATGCTGGCTTCTGATTCCTTGATCGCTTTGCTAGTTCCTCCTTAGTACAGCCTTGTCTTCAATCAATCAATCAATCAATCATAGGCATTTATAGAGCGCTCTACTTACCCGGGGGGTCTCAAGGCACTATTGTCTTTAATAGGTTTGCTCTACTGCAGGCACAACATGCTTTTCTTACATTCAGCGCGCTTTCACTTTCAAAGCAGCCAGGGCAATGGCGGGCGCTGGTTTGCAATGCCACAGGCCTCGCATTTACAAGAGTTGGAGCAATGCAATGCAAGACCTATGGGATTGCAAATATTATTTTCTTATTGTCAAAGCCCCTATGCCCCACTTTCACATGCATGAAGGCCGCGCCTGTTCCTTTAGAAGAGCCGTGTCTAAGGAAAGGTACGCGGCCGCTATTAAAGTGAAACAGCGGCATGGGGGCTTTTGCAAAATAAAGCACTTGCTTAACGAAGATTTTTTTGTTTTGTAAAGTCCCCTTGCCGCGGTTTCACTTTAATAGCGGCTGTGCACCTTTTGTTAGACACAGGTTTTTTAAAGAAAGGGGCTCGGCCATCATGCATTTTAAAGTGCGGCTTGGGGTCTTTAACAACAACAAAAATATTAGCAATTTTATATGTTATTTGATTAGATGCTTATGGATCTCGCTTTTATTTATCTATCACAATAGGTAAATATGATCACAACTATTTTATCTACAAGTGCTTCACTATTGAATTATTGAGGAAATTATAACAATTAAAACAAGAAATGAATTATAGAAAATACACAACTAAATTAGCTTCAAGTACAACAACACTTAAAAGTTTGAGTTTATACAATACAACTTTAAATCTCAATATACTTATTCATGTATAACCTTTCAATGTCATGTATCTATACATGTATTACTTTACTCCTCCTGTAGAAGAAAGAGGAAACAACCTTTGACTCTCTCCAATGCACTTCTCTCTCTCATCTATACCTCTCTCAGTATATCCTCAACCTCCACTCTGATTTATCCCAAACCTCATTCTACTACTATGATCTTCAAGGCAACCCTTTATAGATGATACCCTCTTCTGTTCCTCCTGGTTCACCCCAAACCTCATTTTGCTAATAAGATCTCCCAAACAATTATTTTCCCTTATGTATCACTCCTTTGACCTAATTGTACTACTCTGATCTCCCTAAACTGTTTCTTCAGACTCTTCCCTTCTCCATCTCTCTGTTTACTAATCCCAAACCTAATCTTATTACTATGATCTCACAAATAACACTTTCTAGACTCTTCACTCTTCTATCCTTCCATAATCCTATTCAACCCAACTAACAGCCTCACATGCCTACTGCTCAAATGAACTGATATTTCCATATGCTAATCCACCACTAATCCTTTTGGGTTCCAGAGTAGCCTGCTACTCGCCAAAACGCGCTTTGATGCCTCTTCAAAGTGCTATATAAATACAATTACTATATAAACTGGAGATGACCCCTTAAAATTGGGCCAGGGTCTGAAGATAGTGGAAAACAGGGAGGGAGGGTGGGTCCTTAGGCAATGCCCCCAATGCTGCATGCAACGAGTGGGCCAGTGACAGTCCCATAGTGATCAACACTCTGGAGCCCAAATTCAAGTTTTAGAGCTGGGTTTGGTTTATGGATCCCACTTTAATACAGTTGATCCTCTGTTTTCAGGACCTCCCCTTTCCAAAATGCTAATTAGAATAGCTTCCCACCTATGCGCAAGGCCGCATTGTGCCAAAGGGGTGCCTTGTGATGCAGCAACAATCGCATACCCATAAGTAATGTGGGCCTCATTTCAGGCCGTGACTGAAGCTTGTAAAATCAAGTTTGCGGTTAAAGGTGGTGAGGTATACTGGAAGGAGCAGGTTCCAGCTACCAGAAAGTTGCCCTCCAGGCATACCCATAATGGGGACTTACGCGGAGTGCAGATGTAGGAGGCCCGTTGTGATAAGCGAAAGGCCAGGCTAAACAGCCTCATACAGGGTAACCATAAACCCCCAGCCACAATGTCCGCCCAGAGCTGAGTTGCTTCCAGCCTAGGTGTGCACCCACTTCCAATATAGGACTTAATATGCATTTCAGTGCAAGCCAAAAGTTGTCAAGAGATACGTAGAGGTAACATGCCAAAAATATAATTAAACTGGGGGAATCACAGACATTTTGATTGTTTGCACCTTCCACCAAACGGACAGACTTAGGTGTGGCCACTTCAGGAAAAATCCTGTTTAGTGCCGACTATCAGAGGGAGGAGGTTGTCCTCAGCTATATTGGAAAGCCCTCTGTTTTTTGTTGTTGTTTTTTTTTATTGCAGAGAAAAATTACAGTTGTGCATCGGTCAATGATAAAGCAATCGGTGATGGTAACGCCGATGGTGAGGTAGCACAGTTACAAGGCCATTCAGCCCACAACCCGGAGGTCGGGCGGCAATTTGGAAATAAACTATGAGCGTGGGTCCTGTGGCCATCCAGAAACGACCAGTCATAATGCAAAATTGCAGATCTGCTTTTTTTAAAGAAAAGAACCCCCCCCCACCCCAACCCAACAAAACTCACCCAGAGGTCCAGTGGCTAAACAACATGGTCATAATATCAAGAGTTTATTAAGAAGCTTGTAATTCTCTTTCCTCCCTCTGTCTACCTCCCCCCTCCCCCCAACGCCATCGGTGTGCAGGTAGGTCATCAGAGAGCATGTGGCAGGAAACTTTCCGCAGTCTGTAAGAAAATGCAGTAAACCTGTCGCATTACGGGGACACAGGCAGCTCATTGGCATCACTTTCCATGTCGCTAGGGGTGTTATGATCGCGTAGAGCCTGCACCAATGCTTCCCATGCCTGCGCTGATTCTAATGTCCTCTCATTCTGCTGCCGCCTCGCTAGTTGATATCGCAAGGTGCTCTCACCCTCAGCCCACTTGAGGAACTCATTGCGCCATTTAGCGCCCGTTGGACCAACTCGTGCCTTCCAGTGTCGTGTTGTTTCCCGTTTCGCCAAGAGCAGTCCCATGTCAATGAATTTGCTGGTCACTTTCGTCTTGGGGGTATGTGGAAACCAATGTAGGATCCCTACTGCGATGTCGAAATGTAGGGTCCGCCCTGAACGTCATTGAGGGTGTCCCCTATCATTGTCCAGTAGGAGGACAAGGCGGGGCAGGACCATAGCATGTGGGCTAGGTCCGCTCCAATTGTCCGGCATCTAGGGCAGGCAGCAGTGTCAGAGGCAAAGTACTTTTGTATCTTCTCCGGGGTCAGGTATGCTCGGTGTAATATATAAAAGTGGACCAATTGGAACCGAGCGCTGCGCGTGCTCTTCCAAGCTCGGCGCATCAGCTGGGCCCACGTGGTCTCTGGGATGACCCTCCCTATGTCTGCCTCCCATTTGACCTTGAGCGTCTCCAACGGAGGTAACTTCTCATGAGCCATCCTGGAGTATAAACACGTTACAGCTTTAACCGTTCCCGCTGCCATCATAACATACTGACATGCCAAGGACGTCTGTGGTTCCTCAAGACCATTCTGCCAGTGTGTCTGAAGTGCCCTCGTGATCGCCGCGTGTAACAAGAAATCGCACCGGGGGATGTCAAATCGGTCCAGCATTGCCTGGAAGGGCAAGAGCACTCCGTCCCCGTACAGGTCACCGACCACTTGTAAGCCCGCGTCCTCCCAAGCTTGTAATTGCGACCAATCCCCACCATGTGGTAGTGCTGTGAGCATTCCCAATGGGATTTCGGGGGCGTAGGGGCGGCTTTTTCCCGACTTGCGCTGTACGCGGTTCCAGCACGATCTGATAGTGCGTTCCTCTTGCGTGAGGTCCCTCACCGCTAGCCTCTGCTGCAGTGCGATATAAGAAAGAACGTGCCTGGGTATGCCCAGCCCCCGCTCCTCCTCTGGACCCCGAAACTCCTGTGCTACCTCCTGAGTGTAGGTCTGTAGTTGGGCAGCTAGGTAGTATGTTTCAAAATCGGGAACAGCCAGCCCAACCTCCGCTTTAGGTCTCATTAGGGTCTGAAGCGCCACTCTGCGGCGGCCCAATCCCCAAAGGAATGCCACAATTAGCGATTTCAGGTTCTGGAATACGGCCGTCGGGATCCAGGTCGGAAGCGTCCTGAAATAATAGAGTAGCTGGGGAAGCGCCACCATCTTTAGTAGCGCTATACGTCCTGCCACCGTCAACGGCAGGGTAGCCCAAAAGGACATGCTACCCTTTAGTGCCCGAACGCATCGGGATATGTTGCCCTTCAGAACGTCAGCAGGGCAGTGGTAAATATAAACCCCCAGATATTTAAGGCAGCTAGGTGCCCATCTAATCGCCCTAGGCGTAACGGGCTGGGGTTCCCCCCTGCGAACCGGAAACAAGCAAGTTTTCGACCAGTTCACCCTGAGGCCCGATATCTCACCGAAAGAGGTGAGTACAGCGTCGGCACCAGCCAAGGCCCCCTCAGCATCCTCCAGGAAAAGCAACAGATCGTCGGCATACAGGGAAATAAACTGCTGCCCCAATAAGGTCCGCAGTCCTCCGTAGTGGGCCCCGGTGCGAACTGACATCGCCAGGGGTTCCACTGCCAGCGCAAAAAGTAACGGGGATAATGAGCAGCCCTGCCTCGTACCTCGCTCCACCGGATATTGTTGGGAGATCAGCGGGCCCGATCTTACTCTCGCTACCGCAGAGGCATATAGCACTGTAGTCCAACGCAAGAATCCTTCCCCTACCCCAAAACAAACAAGCACTCTACGGAGGTATTCCCACTCTAGACTATCGAAAGTCTTCTCCAGGTCAATGGAGAGGATCATGGGTTGGGGAGCCTCGTCGTGGCCCTCCTCCAACAGGCGGAACAGGCGATGGATGTTCATCGTAGTGTTTCGCTTGGGAATGAACCCCGCCTGGTCCCCATGCACCAGGGAGCCCATGTGTCCCAGCAATCTCGACGCTAGGATGCTGCTTAGTATTTTATAGTCTACCGTGAGCATCGAAAGCTGCCTATAAGACGCCGGGTCGCTACCCTCCCTATCAGGCTTGAGCAGGGGGACCACGAGGGCCTCGCGCATGGAGCCCGGGAGGCGCCCCAGGCGCTTCGCCTCCTTGTAGATTATCAACAGCCGCGGGGCCAGGAGGTCAACATAGGTGGAATAGAACTCTACAGGAAGCCCATCCAGACCCGGAGTTTTGTTGCGTGCCATACGTTTTATGGCACTGCGGATCTCCCCCAGCTCCACGTCTCTCCCCAATTCTTTCGCTTGTTCGGGCTCCAGAGTAGGGATGGGCAAATCCCGCAAGAAGTTATCAATGGGGGCAGCGTCCTTAACCACCTTGCTCTGGTACAAATCTGCGTAGTAGTGCATAAAACAATCAAGGATTTCTGGCTGGGTATAGACCTCCCCTCCCACACTGTCCCGCATAGCAACCGTGGGAGGGGTGCGTCTCGTGGGGTTAGCTAGCCGAGCTAGGAGCGCCCCCGATTTGTCCCCCTCCACCAGCGATCTAGTCAGGTAAGTTTTATAATCAAAGCTGCGTAATCTTTCAACCTCAACAGCTACGGCTTCCCTCGCGGCTGCGGTCTGTTGGTGAAGCTCCGGACGGCCGGGCCGCAAGAGCTCCAGCTCGCGAAGCTTCCGATCTGCCTTGCCGAGGTCCTCTAAAAGGACTCGTCGCACCCCCACTTTCTTAGTAATGCAATAGCCTCTCACTACCACCTTAAAGGCGTCCCACTCCGTGGCCCTTGCCCCAGTCGTGCCCTCATTCTCCGCAAAGTAGGCGGTGATTCTGTCTTCCAGTTCACTCCGAAACACTAGGTCCTCCAACATCTCAGGGCGCAACCTCCAAGTTGGGACACAGGGGGTACCCGGGAACCACCTGAAGTCGGCCAGAAGAGGGTTGTGGTCGGAAATAGTCCTCGCTAAATACTCGGCTCTCACAGCCGAGGATACTAATTCTGCCGACCCCAAGAACCCATCCAGCCGCACGTGCAGTTCATGCATGCCGGAGAAGAGAGAGTAGTCCCGGGCATACGGGTGTTGGACTCGCCAGATATCCATCAGTTCCCATCTAGTCTGCCAGTCCAGTCTACCCCTGGCTACCCGGCATGTTGGCGAGTCCGCCAGGGGAGGATAAGATCTATCAAGATCTATATCCACCACCGAGTTGAAGTCTCCCCCGATCAAGAGTGGCCCTGTCAGATAGTGGGCCAGGGAGCCCGACAGCGCCGCAAAAAAGGCCAGCTGGTCCACATTGGGCGCGTAAATGCTGCAAATATTTAAATCTTTCCCCCCCAATTTACCTGCAATGGCCACAAACCTCCCTTCCGGGTCCACAGTATGTTTCGTCACCCGCAAGGGGACCCCAGCTCGTACCCAAATGAGCGCGCCTCTAGCATAAGCCGAGTATGTGGTGCTATATATCTGTCCCCTCCATCTGCGCTGTAAGGCTAGACCCTCCGCTTTCGTGAGGTGCGTTTCCTGTAAAAGCGCAATCTGTACTCCCCTCGCACTAAGTAAGCGTGTACCTTGTGGCGCCTGGACATGGAATGCAGCCCACGCACGTTCCAGGTAATGCATTTCAAAGTGGACAGTTCAGCCATTGTCCCATTGCGTCCCGCTATGTCCCTCCCAGTCGTGCTCGAACAAGAACATACACAGTGATTGCCCTGCACCGATGGCTTACCCACCCTCTAACAACAAAAATTGAACCCCAAACCGTGTCTTCCCCCCCACCCTCCCCAGAACAGGACCCAAAGATTGCCTCCTAGTTCCCATCCAAACTGTACCCAGAAAAACAAAAACTATCCAGACGGTAGCCACCGCAGGCGTGCCTTAAGGGCAAGATGGGGTCGAGCACCGATAGGGGGCCTCCCCATGTCCAAGCCACCTAATGGCGATCGAGCCATAAGTATTGAGGGCAAATCCAGGGCTTGTCCCCAACCCATTTACCATCCAATTATCCAACAGTCTCCGCGAGGGCTCGCCCCCCTCCCCAGCACCCACTCCCCTGCTGGTATCGACTCACCCGAGATCACCCTTGGCCATCAAGCAGTCCCTCTGCCGTATTTGGGGTGACCACTGGGAGGGTCACACTATCAGTCTCGGCGTCCTCCGTTTCCGTGCGGCCCCCACCACCTCCGGGTTCTGAATCCTCGATTACTGGTCCACCTTGAGAGCCTGACATGCTGGATACCATCTCCAACACACCTCGCCGTTCCGCCGTAGTCTCCACAGTCGAGGGGCGGCCGAGCCTGCCCCGGCGATTCCGGATCCTCTTAGAACTCCGCTGTAGTCCGACCTCCGAGGTAGTCGAGAAAGAAGACCCAGGGCCATCCTTGCCAGCCCTATACAGCTCTAGCCAGCTGCACGCTTCGTCTGGGGTATCAAAGAATTTAGTCGTGCCATCCAGTATGATGCGGAGCCTCGCTGGATACAGCAATGAATACTGAATACTCTCACTCCTCAGTTCCCGTATGATCGCTAAAAAGGAGGCTCGCTTGCGCTGGGTCTCATAGGTGTAGTCCGGAAAGATATTCACCTTGCTGTTGTCCACCTGATAGGGTCCGTTCATTCTGGCATTATTGAGGAGCAGGTCTCTGTCACGGAAATGCAGCAACCGCGCCACCACTGGACGCGGAGGTCGGCCTTGTTGCGGCGGTCTGGACGGAACCCTGTCCGCCCGTTTCAGGGTGTAAAAGGAGGAGAGCCCCTCGGGTGCCACTACCGTCCTGAGCCAGTCCTCTAGGTAGGCCACCATGTCCCCACCTTCGATTTTTTCCGGTAGGCCCACTACGCGGACGTTGTTCCTCCTATTGCGCCCTTCCGCGTCCTCCGCTCTCCTCTCCAGCGCGTCTATCGGAGTCAGAGCGTCCTTCATGGCGGCGGCTAGTGTCTTTTGTGCCGGCTCCAGGGTTCCAACCGAGCTCTCCACCTCCTTGACCCTGTCCGAGAGCTTGCCATGGTCAGCTCTGAGCAAGCCCAGGCTCGTCACGACCTGGGCGATGTCTTGTTGGAGTGCCGATCTCGTATCGGTTATCGCCGCCAGAATCTTGTCCAGTTGGTGCTGGAGGTGCGGGTTCCTCGATGTCTCCGAGTCCAGCTGGTCTCCTTTGTCCGGCATTTCCGCATCCGAGGTGGCCTGCGCACCCCCTTTAGCGCCCTTCGTCTTCCCCATGGTGGCCGTGGTCACCGGCGGTGAAACTGGCGATCGCCCAGATGAGGGGCGTCAGTCGGAGCGCCGTCGGCTCTCGTCCCAGCTCATGCACCGGCGCGGCCCGCCGGCCAGCTCCCGGTGCGACGGCGGAGTAAGTCACGACCGCTCGCGGCCCAGGAGCATAGAACCAGGAGCCTCTCCACTCAGGCCACTCCGCTCGCAGTGAGTATAGAGGTTCAAAAATAGCTGGTGGTGGGCCGTTGCAGGTTCACCGAGAGTATGCGGATCAGGCAACAATGGCACCCGTTGCAGAAACCACGTGGCGCGGGCTCCTTCGAGTCGTCCCTTTGTCAGGGTACAGTATCAGGGGGCCAAGCGGGGGACGGCAGCACACTTCCTGGGAGCAAAAGAGCGGGGAGGGGGGAGAAGGGCCACCACCAGTCCGCAGCGTGCTGTCGGGTGCCGCGATCCTCCCGAGTCACCTCGACCTCCGCCTCAAACTGCAGATCTCTACCCCCACCGGCACTGGTCCATGGAGGCCCAACGACCAGACCGATCTCTTTTCTTCCACTCTTTCGGCCCCCTGCTCCCCGCACTGGGTCCGGTTCCCCTCAGAGTGGTCCAAATGGGCACGCGTATCAGCGTTCTCAAGGTCCGGTGTGGCGGGGGCCGGAGTCGTCCCGGGTCCGACGGGACCGAATCGGCACCCCCCTCCGTCCCGCAGTGCCCCGAGGATCCAGCCGAGCGGCGGTCACTGCCGTTTAAAGAGCACACAAGTGCGGTCGGTCACTCAGGCAGCTGACCGCTGCAACGCTCCACCAGGAAGGGGAAAGAGAAAGCAGGCTGCGCCGGAATCTCCGGTTTCCTGGGTCCACAGGCTGCCTCAGGATCACCAAGACGGAGCGGGCGCCATGTTGAGCCCAGCGCTGCCCGGTCCGTGGGCACTCGATCGGTCCTTGTCCCCCTCGACCGTGCCTCACTGCTGTTCTCAGGTGTCGTCCCTCGGCTCAGCGCCCACCTCACTCAACTAGCGGAGGGTTGGGGAGCCCCCGAGGCCCTGGAAACAGGATTAATGGCGGCTCGATCGCGGAGCCGATCGCTCAGGCGACCTCCACCATCGGCGCCCTAGCCACGCCCCTTGGAAAGCCCTCTGTTAACACAGACACCCAAGTAACAGAGCCCCTCTGGAACCACATGCATATTATAGACAGGGATGCTGGCATTGGAGTTGGCCCTGGGCATGGTTAGTGCTTCACACTTTTTCTAATTAATCTTGTATCTTGATATTCAGGAAAATTCCTCAATGATAGATATTACCACAGTAATGGAGGACCTGGAATGGGACAGAAGGAACATGATATGAACCCCACATAACGTAACCTTAACCACTCTTACCTCAGTGAAGATGTCCTCCTTGTCCCACATGGGGCAGATGACCGCCGCCAAGGGCTCAAGAGCCAGAAGGAAGAGGAGTGGGGAGAAGGGGCCTTCCTATCAAATGCCATGGCCTATCTTAAAGGGTGCAGACATGAAACTGCCACAAGTTACTTCTGCGGTGTGGGCATCATACAAGAGCCGGATCCTGTATAGAAAGTCCCCCCTCAGACTCGTATGGGACATCAACTGGAAAAGATACTGCCACTCCAACTGAGGAAAGCATCTATATTTCCTCTGGGTAATCTTAGTATTGCCAAAGGAGATGTGCCAGCATCCGTAGATGGCTACGGTTACTTCTATTTGGGACGAATCCCTCTTGAGTTTCATGGATAAGTTGGGAGATCACCTTACTGAGTCGTTTTGCCAGTATTTTAGCCAGGACATTGAGTAATGAGATTAGGATATAGCTAGGACAGTTCAACAGGTATTTGTTGATCCTGGGGAGGAGGGTGATGATAGTTTTGTTGGAGATGGTCCCAAGGAGCCTGTCTCCACAGCTGATTGATATGCCTAGGTTAAAGTAGAAACCAAAAAGGATTTCCCAGATTTTTGTAACTCCCCTGTGAACCCATCTTCCCCCAGTGATATGCACTTCAGGAGCGCCGAGATGGCTACTGTCATCTCCTCTTCTGTGAAGTCATCTGATAACATGGTGCAACCTTCCTCTGACAAAACAGGGAGGTGTAACGGAACTAGACAGGCCTCCACCTGGGTAGGGATAGCACCAAACTCCGAAGTATAGGGGGAAGAGTAGTAACAGGCAAAATGGTTCACAGCATCTAGTGGGTGGACCACTAGGTTCCCAGCTGAATCATGTAGTGTAGAGATAGCTATATGTGATTCTTACTGCCGCAATTCTGCGGCTAGAGCCACCCAGCCTTTTATTCATGGTCATATCAGCACCATTGCAATTTAACCAGAGCCTCATTATCCCTAACTCCTTTTGTAGTGCAGCAGTACGAGTGGCAGTGTATTGCCCAACAAAGTCACAAACTGTTTCCTTCAGGAGGTGGAAATCTGCACTGCTTTAATTTTTTGCCATTTCCAAATCCCGCATCATCTGTCCCCTCATTGTTAACTGGCCATCCAGAGTACCCTCTGGGAGTCCGCAGACCTCTCATTGTCAGTGAAGTAAGACCAGATGTGGCTATGGAGTTGCTCCTTATCCTTGGGGAATTTCTAGGCGAAGTCCTTCATCTGCTACCGGGCCGGCAGCGACAGTCCAAGATAAAGTACCCATGAATGGTCAGAAAGGCCAGCCTCGAGGACATCGCAGCCAGTCACATGGGACAACAGACGGCCATGAATAAGATACTAATCTATACATGACTAGGTTCCGTGAGGATAAAAGAAGAAACTATAATACCTGGCCGCCATGCATGATTCCCCCAGCACGTCCTGAAACAAAGCTCTGTCATTCCGGTTGTGTATGTCTAGGTGTCTGGTTCTATCTAAGGTTGGGTCCGGAACCAGGTTCTGATCTTCCCCTAGCAAACCAGGAACCTTTCCAAGTGATGACAGAAGCCTGAGAGTCGTGACAGAAAGTGTAGTTGTCCGTGGTGGGAGCGTATATAGAACCTATACTGATTGTCCTGCCGAGATGCCCAGTTTAGCGAGAACGGTGCAGGCGTCCTCGTCCACCCATATCTCCAGGATCTTACAGGGGATTCTTTTCCCGATGAAAATGGCTATCTCACATTTTTTGGAGCACCCTTTTGATGGAGAGACTTGGTTGATTGTTTACTGCTACTGATAAATGTCCCTACCCTTTCTCACTTAAGCTTTGATAATTTCCCTGGGCCAGGTGGGTCGCTTACAGTAGGGCAGTGTCCATTCACATCAAGAGTAATCAGTGCCAACGGTTGAAACATCCCAGGATATAGCTAGGAAGGTATTAGGGGTGAGCTAGATATGTCACAAGGTTGAGAGATGTTTGGGCTCCCAGGGAAGGGAGGCGAGTATTCCAGGACGGGTCTGGGAATGCAAAGAAGAAAGGATGGCGTAGGATTTAGCTCATGTGAACAGGCCTTACTGGGGGGCTTAAAATGCAGTAACGGAACCCTCTTGCAAGCACCATGACAGAGAGATATAATAGGATGGCCCTGTACAGTTGTGCAGGCTCGTAATTTGGGGGAAGGAAAGTTGGTAGGGACCGTAAGGAAAAGGTAGGATACAGAGGAGGGAAACGACTAACGTGAATGTGGGGATGGAGGGTAGAACAGGGAAGAGAATGCTAAACTTTGGGTCTAGAGCTAGCTCCTGAGCCGGATGGCACCAGATCGTTACCCCTATTGCACCAGTAAGCTTGAACAACAGGGAATGTGACATAATGGGGGATGAGATATGGGGCTCGCAGCAGTCATCCACAGGAAACTGGGAAAACACAACAAACATGAGAGAAAATAACAGCGGGGCAAGAAATCATTGGAGGTGTCTCGCAACCTAGGGCCAGGGCCTCTAACTGACACAGTCTGTGGGCATTCATGTCATGAAGCCACCCAGTAACAGGGAACCAAAGGACACCTAACATCTGATTGAAATGTCTAGTAAACAGCACTATGTATCTGTGCGAGTTAGTCTGACTCCTGCAAAGAAGGAAGACGGGCGTGGGCAGGGCCAGGATGAGTTATAACTGATGCTACGGAAAGAGCAAGAGGGCATACTGTGATAATCAAAGTTAACACAAGGTAATTAATTGGTAAACATGGTTAGCTCTCTACTCCTTCCCCTCATTCCCCTGGGCCTACAAGGGGGATGTTAATTGTTCTCTCTACCTATCCTTGTGTAGTGCCTTTACAATTATGCGCAGGCCCGCTTCGTCAAATTCTATTTGAATTGCTCCACCCGCCTCTGTTGTCTGAGTTGATATTTGGGTGGCTTCCACAGGGGGAAAGGGTCTTCCTGCAGAATGCAGAAAGAGAATAGCAGTGCCAGAAACAGTAGTAGCCATGTTGGGATCATCCAGGGCATTGAAGGACAGTTAAAGATCTCCAGGATCGGAGAATTCCTTTGTCTTGTCGTCCAGAGTCACAAACATGTGCACAGTCGAGAAGCTTGTACTTGAGATCCTTATGTTTCAGTCTGGGGTGGAGGTCGAGAAACCTTTTTCATTTGACATTGGTGTTCGCAGGATAATCCACTGTGAAAGAAATGCGAAGGTGACGTCATAAATGAGCATTGGTTCTGTTGCGCTTCTTGAAGCCTGCGTCACAGCGCACATGCAATGATAGGGAGGGCAAGTTTTTGTGGGTCGCTCGGTGTGATCGAACCTGATGGGCTCTCTATGTGAAAAATTTCCTTTCTCGCTCTGTCTTCCAGGTCAGTGGCCTTATGGCAAAATAACTCAATGTCTCATCCCCAGTCTGGTAGAAGTTTATATTGGCTTTCCACCGCATCCATTCATTAGTCTCCAATGTCTGGACTTGTGTGAATGTTGGATATCTCCTGTCTCTTTGATTTCACTTCAGACTTGAGGTCAGACATTTTAGCATTCTTAGTGTTGAGGGTGACAGCAATGGCTGAGATTTCTTTGACAAGCACCTCCATAGTGTGGCTTGGTGGTGTTGGGAGGAGGGATGTCTTCAGGGAAGATATGGAATAACTAACCGCATTGGAGAACAGATGCTGTTGTGTCAAGGGTTTGCGGTGCGACATGTGACGCTGCAGTATTTGCATAGGTTCCAACATCTGAGACGATGCCCCCAGAGTCCCCTTTAAGGCCAGATTTCCAGTATTATCTAGGCCGGGTAAATAGAAGAGTACCCGGGTATATTATGGGGGGGCAGGGGGACCTCCTGTCTCCCTAGGCTGTGTGTGGGGTTGCAGGCCCAGTGAAAAAGGCACCAAGTCAGTGTAATAGAAATATACGGCTAGCGAGTAACTCCTGCGAGTAGGTCAACCGTAGACAAAAAGTGGATCCAGTCCTTCATGGTATACAACTTGGAGATTAGTGTAACTGTTACGGAGTTCAAGGGATGCATGCAGAGTTCCCCCAGTTGAACTGACCTCCCAATATCAAAGGACTGGTGTGGAGGTGGCACAAGGCACGTGAAGGCTTAGGGCCTGTCTGCTTACCTCATCGCTGCCGAGCACTCTGATCCCTGTCCTGGGGTGCTTAGTGGGAATGCAGTCACCTTCAAGACATTTCTGGAGCGTGTTGGGTCAATGAGTGGTAAGTAGCTCCCTGCTTAATCTGTGTGAGGGCCCCAAGATGCACACTTGAGTCCTGGTTTCCCATGCCAGAACATTCAGGACCAGCCCCTGTGAGCTCCTGCTGCTTAGTCCTGGGCAATCCCACAGTTCATACAACTTGGCGTGGAGAGGGTCAAGCCATCATCTCTCACCAGGCCCATGAGGCTATGTAGAGGACTGCCGCTTCTCCCAGTTCGCTGAGCAGAGCGATGTACAAGGTCAAAGGTGAAGATACAGTTTATGAGTGATTGGAAGGGGAGCTGGGTCTAGGAGTAAAAGTGGACCCTTAATGTTTTGTGGTGTTATGTTCTGCAAAGAGGTGTGTCTTTCATAATTTGTAGCAGGGTAGGGGCAGTTTTGATGTATTTGGAGATTTTGTTCCTGATCCAATGTGCAAAAATGTAGAAAGCGTGTTACCTTATATTTGGGTATGGCCTAGAGACAGTTTTGTTTGTCTTGCAAGCCTCATGTTTAAAAAAAAAATCATATTCTGTCTGTCCATCTGGAGCGCCGTCTCTTCGTCCATCCATCTATTACCTAATGTTGGTTGACACTGGGTTGTTATAGTTCAGACCAAGTTTCCATAGGAAATAGATTTTTTGGTTTGCTAATAACTTTGGCGCTGTTTGACGAAACTTCAGGAAACTTAAAAAAAAAAGTCTCACCCGCTTCAACTTCTTCCTGGAAAGTTTCAGGGTGATCAAACAGGGAAGAGAAAAAGAGGTGGGTGCAAAAACGTGTTTTCCCCATTCCATTTACCACCAGGACTTTAGACAAAGCTACAGCCTAAACAGTTGAAATGAATTTCACCAAAATTGGCAGAACACTAGATCTTGATCCAGAAAGCATGCTTTTTATGATTTAGTGTAAATCGGTTCAGTAGTCTTTGAGAAATGAAGGCTTAAAATGTATGTATATTTCACGCCGCTGAGGATCCCAGATGATTTGCGATGGCTCTGTCTATCCACAAGCTAAACTACTCATTGTGATTGGCTGACCACGACCTGAAGGAAAAGTTGCAGGCGCCAACTTGGGACTCGGTCCATGAATCCTATAAAATAAACCAAATTAAGATATAAGGGGCAGGGTAGGGGTACAATGACACCCTGGACCTTGTGTGTTTGGAGAGGGGAATTCCAGAGTGCCCCTCCACTCTGTAAAATTAAAATATAAGGGTTTTTTGTGTCTCCGTGGATCTGCGCTGCTCAGTGCAACAACCCTGGAGAATTGCAGTAGTTCCACAGCCCACCCGCATTTTTCTTTTTAAAAGGGGGTTGGGTGCCTTAACCCATGATGCACACAGCCAAAGGCTATTTGTGGTGGGTGTTGGGCTCCCATGGGAGGGAGAGCAGAGCCTGGCCATAGGCCAGGCCCTGTGTTCAACCTTACGCTATGCATGACCAAAGGCCTTGCGCAGCACTGACGGTTAAGTACCCATGGGGCTGCAGGCCATGTCCTGAGACCAACCCCATGCTACGCATGGCTTAATGCTGTGGGTGGCAGGCGGGCACCTGTGGGAGTTGGGTGTAGAGCCTGGCTGCAGCCAGGCCCTGTACCCAACTACTTGCCTGTGGCCAACTTCCTTTTTTAAAAACAAAATATGTAGATGTAAAATGCATGCCTATTGACTTTATCAGTAGGTGAGTACATCAACATATATAACTTCATGTATGTGTAGAGCTGCACCTTCCCCTTTATTAGGTCGAGCCTAGAGCAGTGCATGCGCTGCTCTAGTAAAAAGACCTCTTGGAATCGCTCAGGACTTTTCACACGCTCGTGCGTGTGAAAAGACCTATGGCTTGCGGTTACGGCTTGCGGTTACGAGCAACAGCGCGCAGTGTGCCATCTGTTTTGTGTCAGATTTCACATGTGCGCACTGCTGCTTTCACTTCACTCTCGCTTTAACTTTTCTACAATTCGCATTCGGTTGTAAGTTTCAGTGAATCCAATGCTTGCCATCCATATCTAGTGTCAGTTGTAGCTCTTGCTTCCTAGTACTACATGCAGATCTAAGGGGATATATATATTATATTATGAGACTCACATACTCTCTTTTTTTGTTTTTTCCACCAACGCTTCTGGGAATGGGGTTGAGTATTTAAAAGCTATTATTGACGAGATGGGCTTTTTGTATTTAAATTGACGTGAAAAATGGACTCTCCCACCGTGAGCAACACGCGCGGTGGTTTAATCTTCTGTCGGAATAAAACTGCCACAATTAAATTCATGGAGTGCAGTGATTTTTTTTTTGTTTTGGAAGAAATATTGGGGAATTACGGTCCTCTTCCCACTTTTGCACTAGCTGTTAGGCGTGCCCCTATCTAACTATCTATCAATCTACCTATCAATATATAAATGTATAAATGTGTGTACTTAAACCTCGACCTACCACTGACCCTTTAATATCACTTTCCTTAACCCTTAAACCACATTTTCTAAATAACATAAATATTGAAACAAAAAGCTCTTAAAAAGGACTCGGTGTATTTAATGGCCATGTAAGACTTGTGTTGTAATTGTCATCATGTAAACGCCGCGGTGTAAAAGTTACATACCCCGTGGGGCCAGTGTCAGTTTCCCCCATGTGTTGTCATTCCTTGCTATCCCCGTGTGCTGCCACTTCTCATTTTCACATTGTGAGGCCAGGACTGGCTTTCCCTGTGTGGTACCTACTTGTAGAGGCTTTCCCTGTGCCCTGTCATCGATAGCTTTTGCCATGTGGTTCCTGCCCTGTGTGTGGTTGTTTATTGCCGTCCCGTGAGGTGCCAGTACCCGCCTTGACATGTAGTGCCAGTGGTAGCTATATCTCCGCATGGAGCACATGGCTGCTGAACCTGTGTGCTGCCAGTGGTTCTGTACCCGTGTGCTGCCAGTGGTTCTGTCCCTGTGGGGTGCCAGTGGTTCTCTCTCTCTGTGGTTCCAGTTCTCGCCTTCTTGTGTTATGCCAGTGGTTGCTGTCGCCCGTGGTGTCAGAGATAACTTTATCGTGTGATGCCAGTGGTAGCTGCCCACGTGCACTCTACTCAATGCAACATAAATACACTCCACATAATACCAATCAGTGCCACATAATTATATGCCACATAATTACACTGCACTCAATGCAACATGCACTCCACATAATACCAATCAGTGCCACATAATTACATTGCAATCATTGCACCATGCACTCCACATAATACCAATTAGTGCCACATAATTACATGTCACATAATTACACTACTAAATGGAACATTAATACATTCCACATAATACCACTCCGTGCCACATATTTACACGCCACATAATTACACTCTACTCAATACAATATAAATACACTCCACATAATACCACTCAGTGACACATAATTATATGCCACATAATTACACTGCACTCAATGCTACATGCACTCCATTTAATACCAATCAGTGCCACACAATTAGACGCCACATAATTACACTCTACTAAATGCAACATAAATACATCCCACATAATACCACTCCGTGCCACATAATTACATGCTATATAATTACACTCCACTCAATGCAACATAAATCCACTCCACATAATACCACTCAGTGCCACATAAGTATATGCTACCTAATTATATTGCACTCAATGCAACATACACCCGAAAAAATACCACTCAGTACCGCAAAATTACACGCCATATATTACACTCTACTGAATGCAACATACACTCCACATGATACCAATCAGTGCCACATAATCACATGCCACATAGTTACACTCTACTAAATACAATATAAATACACTCCACATAATACCACTCAGTACCACTTAATTACACACCTTGTAATTACACTCTACTCAATGCAACATAAATACACTCCACATAATACCACTCAGTGCCACATAATTACACACCACATAATTATACTCTAATCAATGCAACATAAATACGCTACACATAATGTTACTCAGTACCACATAATTACATTGTCACATAATTACACTCTATTCAATGCAACAAAAAATAATACTGTGCTACATAATTACACACCACATAATTACTCTACTCAATGCAACATAAATACACTCCACATAATACCACTCAGTGTGACATAGTTACACGCCATATAATTACACTGTACTCAATGCAACATAAATACACCCCATATACCACTCAGTACCACATAATTACATGCCACATATTCACACACTAGTCAATGCAACATAAATACACTCCATATAATACCACTCAGTGCCACATAATTACACGCCACATATTTACACTCTACACAATGCAACATAAATACACTCAACATAATACCACTCAATACCACATAATTACACATCACATAATTACACTCTATTCAATGCAAAATAAATACAGTCCGCATAATACCACTGTGCCACATAATTACACGCCACACAATTTCACTCTACTCAATGCAACATAAACACACTCCTCAAAATACCACTCAGTACAACATAGTTACACGCCACATAATTACACTCTACTCAATGCACATAAATACACTCTACATACCACTCAGTACCACATAGTTACACGCAACATAATTACACTCTACTAAATGCAACATGAATACACTCCAAATAATACCACTCATTGCCACATAATTACATGCCGCATAATTGCACTCTACTCAATGCAACATAAATACACTCCACATAAATGCACTCTATGCCACATATCACCAATCAACATAAATGCACTCCAAACCATGACACACTTTCACTAAGCATAATTTCACTCAACACCACAGTTCCAGGCCACACAATTCAACTCCACACATTTCCAATACACACCACATAATTACACACCAAACAACATATTTCAACTCCACTACTCCAATCCACAACGTACCTCCAATCCACACCATAAAATGGCACCACCTGAGCACCAAACATCACTCACCACCACCATTTTGCATCAGTGCACCACCTAAGCATCACGTCAGTCTGCCTTTGGAATCTGGGATCTGTTGATGCTCTCCTAGTGTCTGTCCGCTGCTCGTGTTCTAATTAAATTACTGTTTTACAACCTCCACTCCCCCATTATTTATGTCCCGCTCCCCCATAACAAAAAAAATGATAACAAACAAGCATGACAACAGGCAGGAAGAAGTTGCCAGCAGTGCAAGTTCAAACAAGCATTGGCATACCCAATAGGTCTCGCCTTTTGGGCCTTATAAGTGTTTAGCCAGAGCTATTGCCGTTGACAATGTCTTCAAGCTGTGCTGTAGAGAAGTATGGCTTCTGTGCTGAAAAGTTATAATAAAAAAGTGTCAGAAGCCTTTTTGTTACCTTATATATGACCAAGAAGGCATTATGTACAACTGAAAGACCATATTAAAAAAAGTATTCCCAATAAAAAATGTCCTCAGTTTTCTTTTGTTCTTGCAATGCTGGCAACTTGTTTCTGCCTATTCCAATGGTGGTTTGTTTTTGAGGGGGCATAAACAATCCGAGGGTGAAGGTTGGGAACTAGTACCTGTATTATAACACTAGCAGCGGCCAGACGCTAGGGGAGAATTAACAGATGTCAGATTCCGAGAGCAGGCTGAGGTGGTGCTGAGTGATGCTGAAGTGGTAGTGGTGGTGGTGGTGGTGACTGGTGCGGAGACGATGCTGAGGTGATGCTGAATGATACTCAGGTCTTGCTGAGTGACGATGATGTGGTGGTGTACTAGTGTAAAGGCAATGCTGAGTGATACTGTTGTGGTGCTGAGTGATGCTGTGGTGGTGCTGAGTGATATTGTTGTGGCACTGAGTGAATATGTGGTGGTGCTGAGTGATGCTGTGGTGGTTCTGAGTGATGCTGTGGTGGCATTGAGTGATACTTTGGTAGCGTTGAGTAATGCTGTGGTGGCGCTGAGTGATGCTGTGGTGGCGCTGAGTGATGATGTTGTGGCGTTGAGTGATGCTGTGGTGGCGCAGAGTGATGCAGTGGTGGCACTGAGTGATGCAGTGGTTGCGCTGAGTGATGCTGTGGTGACGCTGAGTGATGCTGTGGTGATGCTGAGTTATGCAGTGGTGACGCTGAGTGATGCTGTGGTGGCGCTGAGTGATGTGGTGGCGCTGAGTGATGTTGTGGTGGTGCTGAGTGATGTTGTGGTGGTGCTGAGTGATGCTGTGGTGGTGCTGAGTGATGCTGTGGTGGTGCTGAGTGATGCTGTGGTGGTGTTGAGTGTTGCTGTGGTGGTGCTGAGTGATGCTGTGGTGGTGCTGAGTGATGCTGTGGTGACGCTGAGTGATATTGCTGTGGCCCTGAGTGATGCTGTGGGCGCCCTGAGTGATGCTGTGGTGCTGCTGAGTGGTGCTGTGGTGGTGCTGAGTGATGCTCTGGTTGCCCTGAGTGATGCTGTGGTGGCCCCGAGTGATGCTGTGGTGGCCCTGAGTGATGCTGTGGTGGTGCTGAGTGATGCTGTGGTAGTGCTGAGTGATGCTGTGGCAGTGCTAAGTGATATTGTTGTGGCACTGAGTGATATTGTTGTGACCCTGAGTGATGCTGTGGTGGTGCTGAGTGATGCTGTGGTGGTGCTGAGTGATGCTGTGGTGGTGCTGAATGATGCTGTGGTGGAGCTTAATCAGGTTGTTCAGTTGTATATAATGTTGTCTTGGTTTGTATAAAGGTAACAAAAATGCTTAACACTTTTTGTTATAACTTTTCATCATAATGTACAGCAGCCACAATGCTCTAGAACGTAGCCAAAAGTTCTGGCTAAACACATAAGGTCCCAAAGGCAAGACCTATTGGCTATGTTAATGCTTGTTTAAGTGAGTCACCCTGAAGGATGGAGTACCCAGGTCCTAACAAGACTCGGGGGGGCTGCGTGGACCCCACTCCTTTGTTTTGATAATGGCCCTGGGGGGTGGGGTCCCCTGGGCCTAGGAAGGCTCAGGGGGGTGAGCATGGGCCCCCTCCCTTTTATTTAAATGATAGGCCCTGGGGGATGGGGTCCCCAGGGTCTAACAAGATGTGGGAGGGGTGAGAGCGGCCCCCTCCCGTTTATTGAAATGTGTGGCCCTGGGAGATGGGATCCCAAGGGGTTAAGAAAGGTCGGGCAGGAGGGTCAGCGCGCCCCCCTCCCCGTTATTTTTAGTAATGGCCTCCCCCCTTTATTTTTAGTAATGGCCCTGGGGTGTGGGTCCCCAGGGCCTAACAAGGCTCCGGGGGGAATTCCAGCCCCCTCTCCTTTAAAATAAATAAGTGGTTGGGGTCCCCAGGGCCGAATTAGGCAGGGGGAGGGGGCCCCAGGGATGTTGTCATTGGCAAATTCACCCAACTACAACGTCACTTTAACCTCTGTTTTTTTCAGGGTCTATCGATAGATAGATAGATCGATAGATTTTTCTTTTTACTTTTTTACTTCTGCTTCCCACAGCTTACAGCATGGGGCAATAGATCAGCCCACTTAAGCCATTGGATCTCTTCAGTGTGAGTGATCGGCATTTTGCTAATTCATATGTGCACATTCATCGAAAAGTAGTCGACTTTAGTACCAGGAATGGTATGTCAAACTCTGCTGTCCTTTAATGCTTTTTAACTTATTTTTGCAATGGGTTATTTTTATAAAATTTTGCACCACTTTTAGACAGACGCCCTTTTATTTTGTACTACTTCTAAACGTTAAATGCCTTACATGTATTTTGTAAAAAAAAAAACAGAAATACAACATTACAGGATTTCGAAATCCAGACCTATTGGTTTTGTCAAAGCTTGTTTCTTGTCTGCACTTCTTCCTAGAGTAGACATCCTCGCACAGTGCCTTGAAGCCCAGGGATTTCCTCGTGAGTTGATCAATGGAGTCTGCGATGCTCGGCTCTGCATTCGTCACAAGGGTGGCGGCCACCTGCAAGACCAGATGAGGCCTGTGGACGGGAGCGTGCGAGCTCTCGTCCGGGTAGCGCGCGAGCTCTCGGCCTAGTAGTGCGCGAGCTCTCGGCCTAGTAGTACGCGAGCTCTCGGCCTGGTAGTGCGGACAGTGAGAGAGATGTGTAAAATATTCGGGTGGAGCGGACAGAGTACAAGAGGCGGATGGGGCGGAGGATGCTCTAATCGCCGGGTGGGTACCCTGGCTCCCTTCCCTCTTCTGCCAGTGGTTATTTGCGGACAGCAGGTGACTCAGTCTCGGGCATGAACCGGTCCCTCTGGAATCCAGCTGAGCCGGGGCCCAGTTTCATGCTACATTTCGGGCACTCTGATTGGGACACACTTTAGGGCCACCTCTCTCACCTGCCTGCTCTCCCAGGATGAGTGCTGGGGTTGGCATCCTGCCGGTATCGATTGTGAAATTTTACTGAATAAAATTGTATCTGGCATCGCTGGCACATGCAGGGAATGTTACACGTGACGAGTCGTCACCTGTCTGCCAAAGTAAACAGACATTCCAGCAGTGGGGGCACGGGAGTACAGAACTTTACAGTCGGCCCTATGGGCATGGCAGTATCTGGGTAAGGCCAGTTTAGGGAGCACGAGCTGACCATAGAGACACATAACCTTCTACCCAGTCCCGTGGAAGTGCAGCGGAGGGATACAGAGCTCTGCCGACTGGGCGCCCTTCAGCTAGGGCTCTGGGGGAGGAGTAATGCATATATAGCGCCTTCCAGCCAGGGCCTCTGGGGTCAGCACAGGATTCAGAGCCTTCCAGCTAGGGCTCTGGAGAAGCAGTGAGGGTCAAGAAACCCTTCAGCCTTGGCTCTGGGAGCCTTCCACACGGGAGTCTGTGGGAGCAGCGGAGGGCAGGATTGGATTGGGGCCACAATTCGGCCTGGGCTGCCCAAAAAGAAGTGGCCCACATTCGCACATCGCAACCTTTCGTAATACAGTGCCTAGTTGGGAAATGATGTAAAATATTTGCGGTAATAAAAGTATTTTAAAGCTTATAGGGCCAGTACTTAAATAGAAAATGAGCATTCCAATAAAAATATGTACTTTAAAAGCACAGAATTATCAATAATACTAGGAACTCACTTTTAATTGTGTTTTGTATCCATACGTTTGCCGTGGGTGTTTTGATTAATGTACGCTGGGAAACATGATATGGCACAGACCAAAACTGCCTTTTACACTCTCTTTTTATGATATCCGTTTTATTTTTTGCAGTATTTAAGTGTGGCCATTCAATGTTCAGAGACTGGTGAAAAGTGTATTTGTGTTTTTGCTTTACTTGCTGCTAGCATTGCTCTACGGTCTGAGAATGGGAATGATGCTGGTGTGTAAATGCAAAAATAAACAAAAAAAAGTGACTTTCCTTACGCAGTTTTTTACAGCATGAACTAGCCCAGAGGCATTGGAGCGCTTTACGTGCGCACCAGATAACATTACAGAGGGTCATATTATAATTTTTTTGTTTCATGTTGTTCAAGTGATTTGCCCAGAATCAAAGGATGTTGAATGACGCTGGGACTTGAACCTGGTTTCCCAGTTTTAAAGTCAACTAAGGCCACAACCTGTCCCTGTTGACTGCAGTAATTGTTATCTGGCAGACAAAAGAGAAGAGCAGAGACTGATTTATCTCTGCTGCTTGCATGATGGAGTGGAGGAGGACAACAATAAACTTAGGAGGTCCCTTTGGCCCTCATCAAACCCCACCAACCGATGCTCCAGTCCTCTCCCCTGCTGTTGTCCCCTGAAAAGCAAGTGCTAATGGCTTCCCATCAGCAGCTGGTTGCAGACTCTGTAACACCTGGAGGTAGTCAGAGGGCAGGCACACCTCATGCTGTGACTGTCAAAGCGGAGCAGCCCAATGTCATTTTGGCTCTGACATTACCCACTGACCTTACTTCATATGCACAGGATCATGTTTGTTAAAGCAGTAACAACAGCCTTTCATGCTGTGCACCAGGAGTGGAGTACTTAGTAGACCAAAAAAAACAGCCCACCAATTGGCCTCAGCTAGAGAGCCATTGGCCGATGCCCGATTGCCCACCTTGCCAATCCGAGGCTGGCGGAGGGATATAGAGCCTGCTAGCCAGAGGTCCTAAGACAGCAGCATAGACGTCCAGAGTGTTTAGCATTTACATTCTGAGCTGGTCACTGCTTGTTGCATTTTGGGGTTGATTTTCTCTGGGGGCTGGTTACGTGATCAGCCGTGGGCCATGCGGGGATTCAACATATGACAACGAGGGAAAATAAAGAAATAATTAATTTCCCCTCGTCGCCTGTCAGAATATGTGGCATTAAAGACTGTAGCGTTGTCTTGGTGGGTGTTATGGAAGTCCTCTGGGGCAAGTAGGACCCAATTCATCAACTTCTGGAATGTAACTGGCACATTCGCTATTATGACTTCTTTTGAGAAGTCTGCATTTACCTGCTTGAGAAGTCAAAGGTACTGAGATTTGGTAGCCACAAATTGTAAGTGGTCTCAACAGCTTGTTGTGTGAAGTTACCATTTATTTTGCTAACTGGTTTTAGTTCTCCACAACCAACTCCAAACCTGTAGAAGCAACCACTGGCCTGGACCAGACACTATTGGAAGGTTAAATTTCCCTGTGGATCAATTTCGTGCCTCCATAGCCCCTTACCTGCTTGGACATCCTGTAGTTTATGTTCTCAACAGGCATGCAGACCCCATTATTAGTTCTGGTGTTAGCCAAGACATTTTTAGTTACTAGAATATGTACAATATACTTACATATAGGGACTTTCAGCCACCTTTTCATCCATTGGTCTGTTGTGCCATTTACATTTTGCCTCCGCCCATTAAAACATACAGCATGGGGCAGTGGGTCAGGCTACTTAAGCCACTGGTTAACTTCACTTTGAGTGACTGCATTTTGCTCTCTCACAATAAGCACATCTGCACACAAGCTAGTTCCCATCAGGGCTAATGTTTTTAGTTTTACGTTATGATTACCCTAGTGTTGCCCTTTGTGTGTAGAGCCTAATGTGAAAGCAGAAAGCTTCAAATGCACATTCCATTGTTATCAGAGGCCATCTTCTTTTTTTTTTTTTTAATTTTTTTTTATTTCATCATCATCAGACATAATACATTTCATTTTTCGATGATTACCATCATTTCATATATCAAGATCTTATATACATGGAAAAAAGAATATATTTGGTTACATTATACAATGTTTCTCCTCATACTGGAACAACATTCTACATATATTATCTATTTACATTGAGTTATGATATAGAAAAGAGGGAGAGATAGGAGTTGGAAAGAAAAAACAGAAGAAGACAGAAAGAAAAAAGGGCAAGCAGGTAATTCGGATTTCTAGCAATTTTCCAGCCTTTGTTTCCATTCGATTATAGGGGCACATATTCTTTTCCCCAGTTGTTTTGCTGTCCGTCCCTTTTTGTCATACATTGCTTTTTCCAATACATATATAGCTAACAACCGTGATAGCCATTGTTGGAATGTTGGCGGGTTAGGATCTTTCCACATTGTTGCAATGCATAACCGACTTAAAGTCATTGCTAAGTACACAAATTCTGAATGATATATTTCTATGTCATCCCTGGTGATCCCTAAGACCATAACTTCATTCGTTATGCTAATATTGATCCCTAGTTCTTTGTCAAAGAATTTCTCTATTGAGTTTTTAAATAAGTCCAGGGCTGGGCAGGCAGCGAACATGTGTATGGTATCCGCCTGTGTTGCCTGGCATCTAGGGCAGACAACCCCCGTAGTTCCGCCCCATTGAGCAATTCTATATGGTGTATAGTAGAGCTCAAATAGGGTCTTGTATTGCTGGGCTTGTAGGTTAGTTACTCTTAGCACTGAGTTTAACAACCTGAACGATTTTTCAACCTCATTGCCAGTTAAATTTAGCTTGGTATTCCATTTTTGTATGGCCTTTCCACAATCATCCTCCTTAAGCTGGATCAATTCGCCATAAATCTGGGATATCGAGCAGCCCTTCTGTTCTCTTAATAATTCCATTATTTCCTCCCTCTTGTAATTAATATCCCCTCCCTGCTTTTTTGCCAACACAGATCTAATTTGTAAATACTTAAAGAAGTCTCTACGGTCTATGTTATATATTTGTTGTAGGTGCGTAAATGTCATAAAGCCTGTTGTATCTGTGAGGTCCCCAATAGTTTTCACTCCCGATGTATCCCACCTTTTCATTACCTGGTCGTGAAATATCGCCGGTAAAAGTTGGTTCTTATACAGAGGTGTATAATGATTCATCCTCCCCATTTTTATTTTCTTCTTGAGGGCAGACCAGATTGATATTACTGTTCCGAGGGTCTTGAACTTAACTTTTTTGTAGTAACTGGCTTCATTAAATGTAAGAAGCCAGTTGTTGGAGCCCTTAATTAATAACTCGTATATGTCGGGGACACTTTCTCGCCCTCTCCACTGGTCCTCCATACTCCCGCCAACTAACCCTCTAAGACATTGTAGAACAGTTGCCCAGTAATAGGCCTTAAAGTCGGGAGCCGCAAGGCCTCCTCTCTCCCTTGGCAGAGATAGAAATTTTAGTGCTCGCCGTGTTCTGCCCTTAGCCCATATAAAGTGGTTTGTGACTCTCTCTATTTCCTCAAGCCATTTGTTATTACATTTCAATGGGATTGTCCGAAACAAGTATAGAACTTTAGGCAAGAATGTCATTTTTATTAAGTTACACCGTCCGATTATTGTTAAGTGTAGATTATTTAATCTATCTAGATACTTCTTAGTCTTTTTAATGAGCGGCCCTAGGTTCATTTCCACTATCTTAGAGAGATCCGAGGTTATTGTTACACCTAGATATACTGTTGAGTCCGTTACCCTTTGATCTACCATCGTTATTTTTTTGTTAATTACGATTTGAGTTTTACTCTGGTTTAATTTATAGCCCGACAGTGCCCCGTATATGTTAGCTTCTCTTTCTATCTCCAAGAGCGCACTGGCCGGGTCCGCAGATGTTATGGCTAGATCATCAGCATAGCCTAGAATTTTTGTTTCGTATCCATTCAGTACAATTGGTATGATGTTCCTATTTATCTCTATCCTTCTGATAAAGGCATCTATATAAAAGGTGAAGAGCAGAGGGGAGCATGGGCATCCTTGCCTGGTTCCTCATCCAATATTTATAGTCCCACTCTGTTCTCCCATTATCCTGAGTCTTATTGTCGGATTTATATATAAAACGCTTAGAGCCTTGATGCAAACATCACCAATATTTGCCTTTGCTAGTGCTGCCCAGAGGAAGCCCCACGAGACCCTATCAAATGCTTTCTCAGCATCTAGCAATATTAGGGCCATAGGGTCTCGTGAGGCAGCCGTCCCATCAAACATGGTACACACTCTTCTGATGTGATCTGCCGTACCCCTGCCCGGAATAAACCCATGTTGTCTAGGGGATATGATTTTACTGATGATCGAACTTATTCTATTGGCTAATATCTTTGAAAAAATCTTCGTATCGCTATTCATCAAGCTTATGGGCCTATAAGACCCGGGATCTGTTGGGGGTTTGTTCTTTTTCAGGAAGACTACCATGGTGGCCTCACCCCAAGATTTTGGGGGTACTGCTCCTTTCTGTGTTAAAACCATAAGCTGAAATATATCCTCTGCCAGATTTGGTAAAAAGATTTTGTAGAATTCCAACGGAATGTGATCAGGGCCCACAGCTTTTCCAGCAGGTAAATCTTTAATTGCTATTTGTATTTCCTCCAAAGTAAAATCCTTTTCCAACCCTTCTTTATCTGCCGTTGTAAACCTCTCGACTTGTGCACTTTCTAGGTATCTTTCTATCTCCCCGATTTCGGCATTATTATCAAAATTATATAGGTTTTGATAAAAGTTCTGGAAAATTATACATATATCTCTTGGTGTCGTAGCTGAGAGCCCTGCCTCAGAGATAATTTGTGAGATTTCCCCTTTAGTTGCTGCCTGGCGTGTTCTAATGGCTAATATACGGCCGATCTGTTCGCTGAACTCGTATTGATCCTGCTTCCATGCCATATACTTTCCTGCAGCTTTGACTGACAATACCTCGCCTACTACTGCTTTTGCTATACTCAATTTTTGTAATATCCCTGTTACATCGTGATTAGCCCTGATTGCTTCCGTTAATTCCTCTTCGGTGACAGCTATTGTTCTTAACTTGCTCTCTATTTCCTCTTTCTCTATCCTTTTTCTCCTCATTGAGAAGCTGATGGTTTCCCCTCTTATACCAGCCTTCATAGTGTCCCAGATTGTTGCAGGAGAAGCGTAGCCTCTATTTATTCTGAAAAATTCTTTTAGCCAAGAGGCCATCTGAGCCACATACTTCGGATCGTGTAACAGAGCTCTCTCGAAAGTCCAGTTGAATTTTTCTTTTTGTAAATTTGTGGTGGATATATCTAGGGCCAGAGGATTATGATCCGACATCACCCTTGGTAAATTTCTAATTTTGATGATAGATGTTAATACTGGTGAGGTCAAAAAATAATCCAGTCTAGCTAAAGATTTGTGTGGCATTGAATAATATGTACTCCCCGATCCACCAATGTTTTGCTGCTCCCATATATCGATAAGCCCGTTGTCCTGCATCATCTGTATTAGAGCCCTATGACTTCTCTTTTTTCGGCCCAGAAACCTAGCCGGGTCGTTTTTCCACAAACCTTTAAGCTCATTTATATTCAAGTCGCCACATACTATGATAGGTGTGGGCCAGTTTGACAATTCTACATTAACATGATCTAGGGTCTCTGGATCATCTACTGTGGGTGCGTAGATAGAGCAGAGAGTGAAACTAAGTCCATGTACATTGCATTCAATCATAGCCCACCTTCCATATGAATCTGCTTTTTGTTTTTCTACTGACACCATCCTACCCCGTGCCAATATTGCCACCCCACGCGTCCTGCTCCCTTGTGATGAACACGATAATAACTGGTAACCAAGCTGTTCTAGCAAAATTTTGCGGGCTATCTCAACATGGGTCTCTTGTATGCACACAATATCTGCAAATATTGTCCTTAAATATTCCTTAAATTCTCTTCGCTTTTTAGCATCATTCAATCCACATATATTGATTGTAACTATCTGCATAAAAAGAAAAAAAGATACATTTTCATCCCTTTTCTTTCTTTTTTCCCCCCTCCCCCTCTCCCTTTCCTCCCTCTTCTATATGTCTTCTTGATGATGATTTCAGAGGCCATCTTCTACTGTTGTAAATTCCTTTTGGAGTGTTTTTCTTTTCTAACTGTTGCTATTTCACACAAAAAGATGATGGACAGAATGTTGAACATTGTCAAACATTCACCCCCAGTCACCTATCTGGGTTCAATCATCATTATTTTGCGAGCCTTGCCATTCCAGTTTGGACCCAACCATATGCAAATCATCCTTGACCCTGTTCCCCATGGCAACAGTCCAGCCTGAACTGCTAGGCCAGGTCCTCCCTGGACCGGAAAAAAGCATCCTGGGACCGGCTTCGGGGCATCATCCCTCATCAGCACGGCTAGCTTGAAACCAGTGGCGTAGCGACCACAGGACCCACGTCTGGGCATACCCTTCCCACTTCAGGTGAAAATGCAACACAAAAAGATGATGGACGAAATGTTGAACATTGTCAAACATTCACCCCAGCCACAGATCTGGGTGTAATCCATTGTTATTTTGCTTGCCACACCATTCCAGTTTGGACCCAGCCATATGCAAATCAGCCTTGACACTGTTCCCCATGGGAGCAGTCCAACCCAAACTACCACTGGATTCAAGCTAGCCTGGCTGATGAGGGGTGTTATCCCCAAACCAGTCCCAGGATGCTTATTTCTAGTCCAGAGAAGTCCTGGCTTGGCAGTTCAGGCTTGACTGTTCCCATGTGGAACAGGGTCAAGACTGCTTTGCTTTGGGGTGGCAAAATAAGCTAAAGAACAATGAAAGATTCAACTTAGATCTGTGACTTGGGGTGAGTGTCTGAAAAGTTTCAGCACTCTGTCCATCATCTCCTTGTGTTTGCTTTGTTGCTTTTCATTGCATACCAGATTAGATTGTGTCCAGTTCAAATTGTTCTGTACCAAGTAATCCTCTTTTTACTTTCTCTCATTCCTTCATTCCGTCTTTCCTTCTTTTATTCTCAAATGCAAGAGGCTTGCAGCCACTGTCAGGTTGATTGTCTTTTTAGTTCTGTGTTAGCCAAAAAGTTTTTATTTTACTAAAATTCTATGCATAACATAGTTACTTATAGGGATTTCAGCCAGACTTCATCCATTAGTCAATGGTTGGTGTCATTAAGTTTTTTCTTCCACCCACTCCAGCATGCATTAAGGGGCGATATATCGGCTCACTTCACCCATTGGATGCTGACTTCACTACAAGTTCCGGCATGCCAAACTTTCATAAGGAATACATCCACACACAAAGTAGTTCCGGTCAGTGACAGGTAGTGCAATTGTATAGTGCGTTTTTTTGGAGACCGAAAAACGTTTTTGCCTGTAGCAAATATTACATTTAGATTGATGAGGGCCCAGCATATTCACAAACAATAACGTTTTGCAAAGCATTGCCAGAAGGCTGGTGGCCAACACCAGACCAACTTTTGTTGCCAATGCTTGTTGATTTTTAGGATACACAAGTCTGCCACTCCTTAGATTAGAGAGAACAAGTCGTACAGCACGTGCTGGCGGCCCTTCTGTTGTTGTCATCTATTCTGAGGTTTGCCCCCTCAAAGAGCCATACACCTCCTCTCCAAGCAACATGTCGGGGAGAGGCTTCTGTTCATCCTGCTTCCTGTCTAGTGCGACAAAGAGAAACATTGTTTCAGATGCCATTAGTGGGTTTTAAGTTTGTTGACATAGAAGGCTGTGTGGATTTGTCAATTGTCATAAGGTAGCTAAACTCATTGGTCTTTTTCCAGCACTATCACATGGCTGAGCACTGGTTCTGGTGGGTTATAGGCTTCGCCAGCTCCAGAATGCAGACTTGGCCTGACTTGAACTCTGTTGGGTCACATTTTTTCACCCCATGCCTGGTGTGCCATTGATGGCTTTTACGTTTCAATTCCATGTAACATGCAATGAGTCTTTCTGAGCCTGATGCCCACTCGATTCCCCACTACAACACATGATGATTTAGTGGGGCTTTTTCTCACCATTCCCACTCAGAGAAGAGGGGGCCTTCCAAAGGCAGGGCCACTGGCATTATGCAATTATGCGGTGATTTTCGCTTAATTATAGTGTGAGATACTGGGTGTTTGTCCCATCACCCCCTCAGTTTTGCCTGGTTTCTGATACTTTGCCTGAGGTGGACTGGTTTCCCTGCTAACCAGGTTCCCAGTACCAGTGCTCTTTCCCTAAAACTAACACACCTTGGTACAACTTCAGCAACCCCTATATGTCCCTGGTAAATGGTCCCCCTGGTTCCTAGGGCATTGGGACTGAAGAGGGTCCACTAGGGCTGCAGCACAAATTGTGCCACCCTAGGGACCCCTCACCAAGACTATGCAAACTTCCATTGCAGGCTGCGTGTCTTGGTGCAAAGAAAAATAAAAGTCGACAAGGCACATATCCCTGTGTGTCATGCTCACAGACACTGCATGAGGCATAGGTAAGTCACCCCTACTGCAGGCCATACAGCCCTTAGGCAGCGTACTCTATATCCCTTGTGTGGACATATCTAGATAAGCAGATATGACCCTATAATACTCAGGTCCATTCTTGGATAGTGTAAGTGCACAGGGAAGCCATAAAGAGTACATGGGCTGGATACTTGTCATCATGAGTTTCCTAGCTCCATGATAGCGTCACTGTACCCTAAAATGTATATTACCAAACAACTTGTCTTAATACATCCTCACTGATGCCAGTGTTGGATGTATTAATAAATGCACACAGGAGACACCTTAGAGGGTCCCCTGAAAACCTACCAAGCACTGGTGTGGTGTCTGACTAGTCTTAACCAGCCTACCACAACCCAACATGTTTCTGACCTCCTGGGGTGAGAGCCTGTGCTCTCAGAGGCCAGGAACAAAGCCTGGTCTGGTCAGAGTTGCTTCACCCCTCCCCAGGCCAGGATGGCCTTCCAAGGCATGAAGCTCCAAAGGCAATGCCTCCTTTGAAATGCAAGCCAGGCATCTCCAGATAGTGGAGGATGCCAATCCCAATTTCCTGCTCCACATTTGGTGGGAGGACAGACGGAAACATTAGTAAAATTAGTAGGTGGGTTCCCATTCAGCCAGCGCCGCCCCTAAGTGGGACAGGTGATGTGGAGCCCACTTTTCATTTCCCTCTATCTTCGTGTGAGAGGTAATTAGCCAATTAGGGTCAGGGTAGTGCCCCTTCCCACAGAAAGTAGTCACTTAGAGGGTGTAGACAACGCAAAGGTAGGTAGCACATTGGCTACTACCTGTCTCCCCCTTTATCGCCCCTAAAGTTAGTATTTAGGAGGCATTTCTGGACCTTGCAACTTAGATTCTATGGACACAGAAAAGAAAAGGACAAAGAAGCAAAGCTGACCCAAGGACTTAGCCCTGCTGTAGAAACTTGGCACCAACCCTGCCTGCTGCCTTAAGGACTCAACATTCGTGGTGTGTTGTCTTGTCCTGCAACTACGAGGCCTACAAGAACTCTAGAGCACCTCCAGCCTTCAACAAATCGCCAAAGAACTCCCTTGGAGTAGGGGTACTACTCCCCTGCAGCCTGCAGGCCCCAAACCCACAGAATCCGATTTCCTGACCTTCTGCTACCTGGTGACTCCGACACAGCACCCAAAACAAAAGTGGTACACCAGCTCCGGAGGATCAAATCTGTCTCCCCTCTAAGTGTGGAGACACCAGGATCTACCGGAGCCATGCCGCACCAATACACGGGGTACCAGCCCCTCTGCAGCATTTGCAGAGACAAAGAGTCCAATCCGGACTCCAACTGCCCAGGAAGCAAGCACCTGTTGAGGGATGTTGTGACCCCTGAGACCAACTTAGTGAGTGGCCTAGCTGTCCCCGAATCGCCTCTCCAAGCTGCCTGTTCCTGAACTGAAGGACATCTTTTTTTTCTTCTTATCTTTCTGTGCATTTTTCCAATTATAAACAGTAGAGGAAGGAAGAAAAGGAGGCACAATACATGAGGGATAATGGCAAGACAAACACTGTTAAATTAATAGACCTTCCTTCGTGTGTTTAGCTATACATATCTAATTCAGTATACAATGTCCAACTCGTTCTCTAAACTATTATACATTTACATATCGCTAATACACTTACGTGCAGATACCATTCGCATATGAACCGAAATCAGGTATTTAGTTAGCTGTCTGTAGTATGTGCTGCCCCATCCCCAAGAGGGTCGTTTGTCCATGCGCTCAGTCAACATTTATTGTATTGTCCTGTATCACAATTCTCTACGCAATGATACAATTTTAATATAAATGCGATACAGTATTACTTTAAACCAAACAAGTATATAAAGGTAAAGAAAGAAGGAGACAAAAAATAAATAATATGAGTAAGGCCATCCTCAATCCGCTGCGGCTGGATCGGATTGCACTGAAAAGGTAGTCATATGTTTTCTCGTAGTCTAGACTTTACCTATCTCATCTCTATTTTCCACGTATCCCATGTGGTGATCAGCTAGATCTCTCACGCCATTAGTACTTTGTGCTCCCTACCTAATCTCTCGTGGGCAGGACCATAGTTGGTTCATTGTGATTCCGAAGTGCGGGGTGTCTGACTACCAGCATCAGAATCTCGTACATTCACCACTTGTGGGGAGTTGGTCTCATCTTCCCTGTCAATGTAATTTTACTTCTACTAGCATGGTATCCCAATGTTGCGCTATGGGGTATTTGCATAATTCTGCTATTTCCTCTCTGTGTAAAGATGTGCTCTCTGCCTGAGCCCATACTACAAGTGAGTTCTTGCAGCTATTTAGGACGAGAGGTTCTGCATTTTTCCATCGCTTTGTTATTAATCTTTTGGCTATTATAAGTCCCAGATCAGTGAACCTTGCTGTGACTTTGGGCTTTTGTGATCTGGGGTAAAAGCCCAGTATGCATTCTTCCCATGACTGTAGGGGTGGTCGTCTGGTGTACTTTGCTAGTACTTCCGTTAACGCCTGCCAATATGTGGTTAGGAAGGCGCATGACCATATCATATGGAGAAAGTCGGCATTGACTTGTAGACATCAGGAGCAAGCCGAGGTGGTCATATTAAAATATTTGTTCAGTTTATCTAGTGAGAGGTATGCTCTAAGTGTGATGTATGTATTAGGCGAAATTTAAAATTCCTTGGTACGCATGTGGGTTTAGCTAATATAGTCTTCCGTTTGCGATCCTTCCATGGGCTCCCCCTGTCTTCTTCCCATTTCAAGCGTAACGCTGTCATAGGTTTTGTTGTGTGCGTAAGAAGTGCCTCTACCACTCAGCGTTTTATGTGTGACCCATTGCCCATCACATGTAGATATTGCATCAACAGATGAATCTCAGGCTCTACCATGATGTCTCCCCATGCCGCTGTAAGCAATTTCTTAATGGAGTTGTATAGCAGGAATTGCCCTACAGGTAGGTTGTATTCCTCCGCCAAGTTCTCGAATGGTATAATTTCCCCGTCAAGATATAGGTCTCCCAATGTATGTAGCTCCGCTACATGCCAATGTGTAAGCATCCCAGCACTGGTACTTGCCTTTCCTCTGGGAAACCTTAGAAGTGGGAGCAGCGGGGCGTAAGGCACTGTTTCCGGTAAGGTATAGACTTCTCCTATAGCAGCAGTGGGCCAATTCAAGACAAGCCTGCGAAGAGCTCGCAGGCCGATCAATCGGGTGGAACAGGTGGCATATCTGAGATTGGAACCATGGTGGCTGTGCTGAGGCCGTGTCTTCCAGGCCATGTCCAGTGAACCACTTTAGTTGCACTGCCAGATAATATAGTTCCAGGTTGGGTACCACCAGACCTCCTCTATCAATAGGGGTGTAGAGTTTCTATAGTGCTATCCTGGGACAACCAGAGTTCCAGATAAGCCCTCAGAGTATCTGCTCCAGATCTCAGAATGTCCTGGCTGGGACATAAACCAGAAGGTTGGAGAAATAGTATAGTAATTTGGGTAGTACCACCATCTTACTCAAGGTTACTCTGCCCATCACGTTCAGTGGAAGCACCTTCCAGAACTTGATTTGCGCTTGTATGGCAGCTACAGCCCTGGCCAGGTTTCCCTCCAGTATACCCATGGGTTCCCGGCTATGCCCAGGTATCGGAAAGTGTTCGGCTGCCAGTAGAGGAGCGAGTCATTAATGTGGAAGTTCGGATTCGTGGTCTCTTCCCAGAAGGGGTATAGACATGATTTCGACCCTTGGCCCTAACACCTTCTCAAAGCTTCCAAGGGTGTCTGCCAAGGAGGAGGGTATATTGTGTAGGTCTTTCAAATATATTATTATTATTATTATTATTATTATGTGTTCTTATATAGCGCTCGATTACCCGTAGGCATCTCGGCGCTTGCCTTGGGAACCCGACCTGGCTTTTTCCCTGTGAGATACCCGTACTGGGAATCCCCAAGGTGAAAGCCAGGCATCCCGCCGCGGGGGGGCCGTAGTGGAGATTAAGCAAGCTAATGCCCAGAGCTGCAGAGTGTGAACCCGTGATTCGAGTAGGCACCGAAACGAGAATTATCGAGTCCATGGATATTTGGGCTCAAGACCCTGCCGCGTCGGGAATTGAACCCTGGTCCCGGGTCTGAGCTCTGCTTCAGGGTCTGCCTCCTCTAATCAGTGAGCCACACTTCTCCACAACTATTAACAGATTGTCTGCATAAAATGAGACAGCATGCAAACCCTCTCCCAGCCAAATGCCCCAGTCTGCACCCTCCCTACTGAGCCGTGCTGCCAGTGGCTCCATTACCAGTGAAACAAGCATTTGCAATGCAATAGGTCTCGCATTAGGAACGTTTGAGTTATTTGTCCTGTACATGACAAATTTGTTATTTATGTGTTATTTTTGAAAATTGTGAAATTAATAGCTTTTTCATTTACAATGGTAATAATTTTATTTTTGGACAATGTGACACCTATAGCATTTTTAATGCAACATGTTTTGTATTTACGTGACTTAGAAGTATTGATTTTACAAATAACAATGTTTTTTCAAATAAAATAATTAATACTTAAATAAAAGTTATTGTAATTTATAATGGCAATAGCTTAAACTTTTGTAAATAACTTTTATGAAGATTATGTTCAGTGTATTTTATCGTGACTAAAATATAAGAACAGAAGTGAAATATCAACATTTTTTTGTGACATTTGTAATAAAGCTTGAACATTGAGAAAACATATTTGAACCAGCTGTTGTTGAATGTTTGCACAGATTGATACTGTGGTGGCGCTGAGTGATGTTGTGGTAGTGACAAGTGATGCTGTGGCATTCAGTGATGCTGTGGTAGCGCATAGTGACGCACAGTGGGCACAAAGACGAGACCTGTTGGCTTTCACAATGCTTGTTCTGTGCATAGGCACAAAGACGAGGCCTATGGGCTTTGACAATGCTTGTTCAATTCATGGGCACAAAGAAGAGACCTATTGGCTTTGTCAATGCTTGTTCAATGCATGGCACAAAGACGAGACCTATGGGCTTTGACAATGCTTGTTCCATGCATGGGCACAAAGACGAGACCTGTGGGCTTTGACAATGCTTGTTGTATGCATGGACACAAAGACGAGACCTATGGGCTTTGACAATGCTTGTTCCATGCATGGGCACAAAGACGAGACCTGTTGGCTTTGACAATGCTTGTTCTACGCATAAGCACAAAGACGAGACCTGTGGGCTTTGACAATGCTTGTTCCATGCATGGGCACAAAGACGTGACCCATGGGCTTGGACTATGCTTGTTCCACGCATGGGCACAAAGACGAGATCTATGGGCTTTGACAATGCTTGTTCCATGCATGGGCACAAAGACGAGACCTGTTGGCCTCGACAATGCTTGTTCGGTGCATGGGCACAAAGACGAGACCTATGGGCTTTGACAATGCTTGTTCTATTCATGGGCACAAAGACGAGACCTATGAGCTTTGACAATGCTTGTTCTATTCATGGGCATAAATACGAGACCTATTGGCTTTGTCAATGCTTGTTCCATGCATGGGCACAAAGACAAGACCTTTTGGCTTTGACAATGCTTGTTCCGTGCATGGGCACAAAGATGAGACCTTTTGGCTTTGGCAATGCTTGTTCCATGCATGGGCACAAAGACAAGACCTATGGGCTTTGACAATGCTTGTTCCATGCATGGACACAAAGAAGAGACCTATGGGCTTTGTCAATGCTTGTTCCACGCATGGGCACAAAGACGAGATCTATGGGCTTTGACAATGCTTGTTCTGTACATGGACACAGAGACGAGACCTGTTGGCTTTGACAATGCTTGTTCTGTGCATGGGCACAAAGACGAGACCTATGGGCTTTGACAATGCTTGTTCTATTCATGGGCGCAAAGATGAGACCTATGGGCTTTGACAATGCTTGTTCTATTCATGGGCATAAATACGAGACCTATTGGCTTTGTCAATGCTTATTCCATGCATAGGCACAAAGACGAGACCTATGGGCTTTGACAATGCTTGTTCCATGCATGGGCACAAAGACGAGACCTGTGGGCTTTGACAATGCTTGTTGCATGCATGGACACAAAGACGAGACCTATGGGCTTTAACAATGCTTGTTCCATGTATGGGCACAAAGACGAGACCTATTGGCTTTGTCAATGCTTGTTCTACGCATGGGCACAAATACGAGACCTATGGGCTTTGACATTGCTTGTTCCATGCATGGGCACAAAGACGAGGCCTTTTGGCTTTGACAATACTTGTTCTACGCATGGGCACAAAGATGAGACCTTTTGGCTTTGACAATACTTGTTCTACACATGGGCACAAAGACGAGACCTGTGGGCTTTGACAATGCTTGTTGCATGCATGGGAACAAAGCCGAGACCTATGGGCTTTGACAATGCTTGTTGCATGCATGGACACAAAGACGAGACCTATTGGCTTTGACAATGCTTGTTCCGTGCATGGGCACAAAGACGAGACCTGTTGGCTTTGACAATGCTTGTTCTGTGCATGGGCACAAAGACAAGACCTGTTGGCTTTGACAATGCTTGTTGCATGCATGGGCACAAAGACGAGACCTGTTGGCTTTGACAATGCTTGTTCCGTGCATGGGCACAAAGACAAGACCTGTTGGCTTTCACAATGCTTGTTGCATGCTTGGGCACAAAGACGAGACCTATGGGCTTTGACAATGCTTGTTCTATTCATGGGCACAAAGACGAGACCTATGGGCTTTGACAATGCTTGTTCTATTCATGGGCACAAAGACGAGACCTATTTGCTTTGACAATGCTTTTTGCATGCATGGACACACAGACGAGACCTATTGGCTTTGACAATGCTTGTTCCGTGCATGGGCACCAAGACGAGACCTGTTGGCTTTGACAATGCTTGTTCCATGCATGGGCACAAAGACGAGACCTGTTGGCTTTGACAATGCTTGTTCTGTGCATGGGCACAAAGACGAGACCTATGGGCTTTGACAATGCTTGTTGCATGCATGGGCACAAAGACGAGACCTACTGGCTTTGAAAATGCTTGTTCCGTGCATGGGCAGAAAGACGACACCTGTTGATTTTTACAATGCTTGTTCTGTGCATGGGCACAAAGACGAGACCTATGGGCTTTGACAATGCTTGTTGCATGCATGGGCACAAAGACGAGACCTATGGGCTTTGACAATGCTTGTTCTATTCATGGGCACAAAGACGAGACCTATGGGCTTTGACAATGCTTCTTCTATTCACAGGCACAAAGACGAGACCTATTGGCTTTGTCAATGCTTGTTCCATGCATGGGCACAAAGACGAGACCTGTTGGCTTTGACAATGCTTGTTCTACGCATAAGCACAAAGACGAGACCTGTGGGCTTTGCCAATGCTTGTTCCATGCATGGGCACAAAGACGTGACCCATGGGCTTGGACTATGCTTGTTCCACGCATGGGCACAAAGACGAGATCTATGGGCTTTGACAATGCTTGTTCCATGCATGGGCACAAAGACGAGACCTGTTGGCCTCGACAATGCTTGTTCGGTGCATGGGCACAAAGACGAGACCTATGGGCTTTGACAATGCTTGTTCTATTCATGGGCACAAAGACGAGACCTATGAGCTTTGACAATGCTTGTTCTATTCATGGGCATAAATACGAGACCTGTTGGCTTTGACAATGCTTGTTCTGTGCATGGGCACAAAGACAAGACCTGTTGGCTTTGACAATGCTTGTTGCATGCATGGGCACAAAGACGAGACCTGTTGGCTTTGACAATGCTTGTTCCGTGCATGGGCACAAAGACAAGACCTGTTGGCTTTCACAATGCTTGTTGCATGCTTGGGCACAAAGACGAGACCTATGGGCTTTGACAATGCTTGTTCTATTCATGGGCACAAAGACGAGACCTATGGGCTTTGACAATGCTTGTTCTATTCATGGGCACAAAGACGAGACCTATTTGCTTTGACAATGCTTTTTGCATGCATGGACACACAGACGAGACCTATTGGCTTTGACAATGCTTGTTCCGTGCATGGGCACCAAGACGAGACCTGTTGGCTTTGACAATGCTTGTTCCATGCATGGGCACAAAGACGAGACCTGTTGGCTTTGACAATGCTTGTTCTGTGCATGGGCACAAAGACGAGACCTATGGGCTTTGACAATGCTTGTTGCATGCATGGGCACAAAGACGAGACCTACTGGCTTTGAAAATGCTTGTTCCGTGCATGGGCACAAAGACGACACCTGTTAATTTTTACAATGCTTGTTCTGTGCATGGGCACAAAGACGAGACCTATGGGCTTTGACAATGCTTGTTGCATGCATGGGCACAAAGACGAGACCTATGGGCTTTGACAATGCTTGTTCTATTCATGGGCACAAAGACGAGACCTATGGGCTTTGACAATGCTTCTTCTATTCACGGGCACAAAGACGAGACCTATTGGCTTTGACAATGCTTGTTCCATGCATGGGCACAAAGACGAGACCTATGGGCTTTGACAATGCCTGGTGGGGGGTGGGGGAGCTAGCGAGTGCGGGGGAGAGCATTCCTTTGAAATCTGAAGCTCTCAGCATTGCTGTGGCGGGTCTGATGCGATGATGCGAGGGGCTCGGGGAGCAAATGACAAGCGCGTGCACGGGCACATGGACTGTGCGTAATCCGCCTGCCAAAGCCCCTTGATCAGCTTTCCTGATCCATCTCTATATGTCTCGAGCTGCAATGAGTTTGCGCATTGGCAGGTCGAGACCTAAAAAGGAGCAGCGACAGAGGGCAGCCTTGCATAGTCCCTTTATTGATCTCTATGTTATCCAATATTAACTGTCCTATCCGGACTCCGACAGACAGTTGCATATAGAGTAGTCTGATCATGTGTAGGAATGAATCTCCCAGACTATATCCCTGTCATACCTCAAACAAATATGGCCTCTCTAGTGAATCAAAGGCCTTTTCTAAATTTAACACCAAGCAGCCTGAGAGAGGCGAGGCATCAATAACATATTTCTGCACCCTGAAGAGCTTATGGATAATAAGTGACGTGCATCTAGTGGGGACAAATCCATTTTGGTTGGCATGTACCAGAGACCATACCAGTGGTGCCAGTCTAGCAGCTATTATCGATGCCAGAATCTTGTAATCCGTGTTAAGTAGTGCCAAAGGCCTTTACGACCCAAACATTAAGGGGTCTCTGCCTGGCTTGGGAAGAGAAATCAGCAATGCTTCACTTTGCATAGCTGAGATCATCAAGTTGGTTAATGAGGTATCATAGGCTTTCTTAAGCTGAGGTGCCAGTGTTCCTATGTACGTCTTATAAAACTCCGCTGGTAGGCTTTCCGGACCAGGTGTTTTGCCAGTTGCTGGTGCACTGATACTTGCCCTTATTTCGTCTAGGAGAATAGGGTCATCTAACTCCAGCTTTTGTTCGGGCGTGATCGGTGGTAGTCTAATGTCTGCTAAATACTCTTGAATGTCTTCGGGTGTAGCTAGGAACGCGGACCTATAGAGCGTGGTGTAGTGAGTTGTAAATTCTCTGTGTATGTTCTTTTGGCAATAGAGTGTGGTGCCATGCACGGGACGGATTGAAGTAACCGGGTAAGCGGTATCTTCCATCCGGATCAACCATGCAAGGAGTCTACCACCTTTTTCTCATGAGTGATGTGTGTGCACAGAATGTGCTGCATAATTTGAATGCTTCCCATTCTATCAATGTTGATGATGCTGTCAGCATTCACCTCAAAATATTGCTCTACTGCCTCCCCCGCCGAATCACAATATATTGCATCCATCAACGTGTCTGGCTGTAGCCTCCACCTTGGAATTGGCGATGTGCCTACCACAATCTAATAGCAGAGTATTCGGGTTATGGTCTGAGTGGGTTCTCCCCAAATATTGGGGCTCTGTGATAACTGGTAGGAGTTCCTCAGACACTAGTATCCGATCAAGTCGGACATGTACCTCATTATGTTTTATTGCCTAGGATCCTGGTTACATGGCAACACTCCTTACTCCTTAATGCTATTTACACATGTTATTTGCACTGTTATACTATATAACCATACCTCACCCACCTCCTACTACTAACTGGATGGGCGAAAGAACTCTTACTTATAATCTCCCTTACAGCTTATCCTATCGTTTTATATGTCATATATATCTGTTGTTACAATTGCCTCCATAATGTCTGTAATTTATCCCTTACAACTTATCTCAGTGTCTTATACGTCATATATATCTGTTGTTACAATTGCCTTCATAATGTCTGTTTTTATATTACATGTGAAGCGCTCTGATACCCACGGGTCTTGTCCGCGCTATACAAAACTCTATAAATAAATAAATAAAAATAAATAAATGTAATCCATGAGCTCCAGAGTAAATGCATCTTCTAAGTGCCATTGGGAGACCCAGCCATTTAGTACCTTCATAGCAGCTGTTGTGGGCGCGCCAGGTAGGGGGGGAAAGGAGCGATTTAGGTTGGCATCTAATACACTATTGTAGTCCCCAACAAGGATCATGGGAATTCCATGCCAGACTGCTAACTTAGTCAACAGGATGTCTAAAAATGATGCCTTCTTCAGTATTGGGTGCATAGATTGACGCAATGATGATTGGTTGGTCATCTAGCCTCCCTCGTAGTATAACATATCTACCTTCTGTATCAATCAATGTTTCCTCTATGTGAAGAAGAGTGCCCGGTCGGACCCAAATCAGTACGCCCCTATCGTACGCCGAGTAACTCGTGGCATGCAACTGTCCTCTCCATCTCCTTTGTAAGTTCCTAATCTAGGTTCCCGCTAATTGTGTCTCCTGGGGAAGTGCAACCTGATTGTGGTGCCTCTTGAGGTATGAATAGATTAAGTATCTACAGGAGGGGCTACATATTCCTCTTACATTCCACGTACATATTCTGGTTGGAGCCATAATATCATTACGTAGGTGAGTTTATGGCCTGCACACTGCACAGGGATCTTGTTTTTGGATGAGAAATAAAGTCCAGGTGATGACTGTTGTGGATCTGCCTTGTGTTCAATGAGATACTAGTAGTGACCGAGCACGCGGTGGATGGCTGTATTAAACTAAAACATATAATACCAAAAGGGCGAGAATGCAACTAGCAATCGTCCAAACTGTAAATTGAGCACACGACATTCCAACAATGTCAAGGGGGGTTGCTGCATAGGCGGAATATGCCAATGATACAAAACATACAGGTTCATGTTACCTCTTAAAATTCCTGTGTTAAAGGCATAAACCGGAGCAAAGGCTGCACATGTAGGTTGGGCCCACATGCCTACGCATCTATCTGCCGATAAGCACATATCCACTAGTCCCATCCTCTCTACACCACCACCCGCAGTACTTAGCATCACCTATTAATAATCCTTCCGGAACATTGTTACATGATAGTTATATACAAGGCCATTTGTACTTGCTTGCATGTCAACTTCTTCATGGTCGGGGTATTCTGGAAGTAATGAATCAAAGATTAATGTACATTGTCTGCAGTTTGTGGGGTAATCTTTGGGAGATCGTCTGAGCCTTGCGACTAAAAGGTCTCATCCGATAGTTCCTCTTCACTGTCTCGCTCCTATACACTGGATTCAGACGACATCGCCCCTTGTGCCTCTCCAATTTCCACTGCTGCCTGTAGGGCACTTCGTTGGTCATGCTTCATCTGCTCTTCGTTTGGTCCAAGGGGCTGCTATTTCAGAGTCTTGATGCGTCTCCTTTCTCTTCTGCTTTTCCCGGTTTGGCCGCCGGGGTGCGGGTCTTTTGTTCCTGTTGGGGCGGATAAGCTCCCTGCAGGTTCCCATGAGTCCAACCACTCGCCTGCTGCTTCAGGGGAGTTGAAGAATTGCAATTTGCCTTGCGCTATCACCCTTAGTTTAGCTGGAAACAACAGGAAGTATGTAAGACCTTGCTGCCGGAGCCGACGTTTCACAGCCATGAAGGAGTATCTCTGTTTTTGGACCGTTGGCATACAGTCCGGAAAAAACATAATGGTGCTGTTGCCCACTTGCACTTTTTGCAATCTTCTGGTTTCCTGGAGGATGGCATCTCCGTCTCTGTAGTTTAATAATACGTGGATCAGGAGCGTTCTAGGGTTGGCACCCTATGTGCTCTCTCAACAACAAAATGGGAGGAGAGTGCTTCTGCTGGGATCAGATCACTGAGCCAGGACTCAACATATGCAACTGCATCTCTTCCTTCTTCCCTCTCCAGAAGGCCCACTACATGCACATTATTGCACCTCGATCGTCCTTCAGCATCTTCGGCGCGGTTTTCCAGTTAATCGACACAGGTCTGGAGGTCCTTAATGCATCTGTCCATGGCTGTTATTTGCGGTAAAATCTCTGCCACTGCAGCCTCTGTCGCCGACATTCTATCCACCAGTTTACGATGGCATACACGCAGCAGGTTCAAATCAATTGCCACCTTGTCGATTTTACCTTCTAATGAGGAGCGAGTTTTATCCACAGTTTTATTCAGATTTTCTATCGTGGTTAGGACTGCATCCAGTTTGGCAGCCATTTGCTATGTTGGTCTTTCTCCGCCATCTTGACTGTCTGTGCGCGGGTTAAAAGGGGGGGGGGTTGGCAAAATGGCCCCCGGTTCCTGTCTGTAGTCATCCTCTTTGTGACATAGGGTCACTACGAAGTGACAGTATTGACTTGCCGAGCACTTTGACAGGTGGTTTTGTGCTGCCGCGGCTACACAAATCAAACAAGCCTATGCGGTCCTTGTATTAACAACAGCTTACATGTTGCTTCAGGCTTCTCAAATGATGTGCCTCATGGGTCTTATGCGCTGTCCTCCAGGTCTAAAAATGTCTTAAGGGCCAATTCAGGGTGCCAGCAGCCTCAGTTTAGTTCACAGGTGATCGCCATGGTGCCCATAAAGTGTGTGTTGCTGTCTTATCTTTAGTTCTGTGAGTCCATAGCAAATATCCCTGGTGTGTTCCACCCATAAACACGGAGAGAGAGTCTTGTCTTACGCTGCATCAGATTCCCCAGGATTGCCGTGCTGTTCCTGAAGTCACCGCAAGCACAGCTGCGATCTCTTCCAGGCAGGCAGGGCCGCGGCCGCGATCGCCCTCCATCAGTTCCTTGCGTATTGTCAGCCTCTGTGAAATGTGCGGGCTCAGGGCTCCTGCTACCACCCAATCATTGTTTATCTGGTCGCAGTCTTTTTTTAATTCTTTTTTTTAAATTAATCTTATTATTAAACAGCATGCACGAGCAAGGGCATTACCAAATCCAAATTTTCAATCTATAACACAGCAAATCAAATAGCATTTCACAGTACAAGACAAATCAAGGGGTCTCAAGAGTCCCAGAGTCATGCAAAGGAGTCGGAGGAGCACAGATATCACCTCTGTAGTGGTTCCAAGGCCCCCACACTTTAATCCATTTCCCAGGGCATCCTCTTGCAACATTGCAACATAAACCGACTTCTCCCGAAACATACACCAATCTAGGTCCTCCTCCCATTTTTCCAGTGTAGGACTACCCAATTTCTCAGAGCACCACAGTAGCGTCGCCCCCCCCTCGGAGTAGCCATCTATCCATGGCATATCCAGCGTTGTCCGGTCGACCATAGATCCCCTGATTGATAGCTGCCAAATGGGATGCCCAATAATACTTTCTAATATCTGGAAGGCTGATTCCCCCGTCATACCAATTAAGGGTTAATTTGGTTAGGGCAATTTGGGGCTTACCGTTCCATAGGAGATCTCTTTGAAGGGTCTCTAAGTCTTTGAAATAAGACGTGGGGACTGGGTACATTGAGTTCTGGAGGGCATATAGGACGCGGGGCAGTGCCATCATCTTGAAAAGGACCGCCTTACCTAACAATGAGAGGGGTAGAGACTTTCAGTGCTTGACGTCATTTTTCAGTCTCTGCATAGGTGGCACCAAGTTACGGGTGAAGTGGAGCTCCGAGCTCAGCGTGATGAAGATGCCAAGATCACAGAAGCCGTCTGACCCTATCCGTATCTGGCAACCCCTCGGGAGAGTAGGCAATTCTCCCTGTAGGATGTAGATCACAGACTTTGACCAGTTTATGGTGAATCCAGAGCATCTCCCAAACACCGCGAAAATGTCCAGGAGGCAGATCAAGGAGGCTCTTGGGGAGGTCAGGTATATCAGAATGTCGTCTGTGTATAGCGATATCATGTCTTCCCAACCCGGGGACCACTGCATCCTGCGAATCACTTGATCCCTATGGATACATGCCGTCAGGGGCTCAAATGCTAACGCGAAGAGGGGCGGAGATAAAGGGCACCCCTGGTGCGTGCCACGGCTCAGTTGGAAAGCTGGAGACTTATGGTTGTTCACCACCACTTGAGCCATGGGGCTGGTGTACAGCAGGCAAACCCAGCTCTTGAAGTTTGGACTGACTGGCTGCAGTCTGAGGATTGGGCGGGGCTGCTGCACCTGCGTGTCCAGGGCGGTGTCTCCCTGCCTCCAAGGCATGTCCCACCTCCGGCGCTGACATGAATTCGAATCCGGATTCCCTCCACTTCCGCCCGGACTCTGCTATCACTCCATTGAGTTGGTCACGGTTGGCGGCAGTTCTGAGTCTCAGGATTTTCCCAATACTCTCCGGACCCAAACACAGTCTGATGCAGCTGTTCGGTGGCCCCGGTAGAGCGCTGCTACCGATATATTTATCGGATGGCGGGGAAGTTGGGACGGAGCGTGAGAACATCTTGATGCATGCCGCCCAGCTGACCTTCCTGCTCAGCACCCAGCCCACCCGGCCTGGGCTCCTTTGGTCCTGAGACCCTTGCGACATGCTCCCTCGAGTGGGACACACCAGACTTACCTTTAAGTCCCCTTGTGCAGTGTATTTTCAGGTGGTCCCCTTCTTAGTAGCACACCAGCTATCAACGACCTAAGCACCCTGCTCGCTGTCAAATCCGGGAAGCTCCCGAGTATCCGCAGGGGGAACATTGAGTCTGGCCTTGCTACTCATCTAAATCCTGAAGGTGAACCTCGAAATCCAACTGTATGATTGTATATGCATTTTTCTACTTCCTCTCATTGATTTTAATGGTGTGTAATTGTGCACAAAAGTGATTTATTTTGCAAACTTGAAAAATTAATATCTCAAAAAGTACCTATTGTAGAATGACGTTCTTGGTCTGAAAAATAATATAAAAATCTGTGTTCTTTTTATAAATTGGTCTGAAATTCTTGAGTGTGTGTATCATTTATTGCCTCTGTGAGTACAACAAATGCATAGCACTACCCTCTGATAAGCCTAACTGCTCACCCACAATACCACAATTAGAGAGCTAGTATTATCTCCTTTTGCCTCTGTATACCAGTCTGGGTCAGCCTGGACTCTCTGCAGAGTGCACTTCATTTTAGTGCACTATATAGAGAGCCAGATTCCCACATAAAGATTTGCCGCATATGCCACACAATCCATCATCTGCTGCATAATCTGATGATTTTGACAATTGTTTTTTTTCTTTCTAGCCCAAACGGTCCAAAAGTTACTAAAATGCAATCACACATTTGCTGTGCAGTAGAAGGCCCTTTGTAAAGCTGGACTGGTCACCTTTGTTGCTTATTGCTATAGTTGGGTGTTAAACGGGTATTAATGAGGTGCAATCAATGCGCAGACAGTATTGCCAAGTTTAAGAAGATGAAATAATGAAGTATTACTATTACAAAATGTGCCGCATTATGCCGCATAATTTACCTTTTCTTGCCACATAATTTGCTTAATCCTGCCGTGTAATTTGACCCTCTACTACCGCATAATTCCAGTGGCCCTGCCCAAAGGGTGCCCCAGAAGAGCTTCAAAGGGACAACTGAAACCTGCACCCTTCTGTGACACCTCCCTGTAGAGGAGCATGAGGCTAACCGCGTATCAGGAGCAGGGCCGGACTGGGAACCAAAACCGGCCCTGGCACCCTGGGGGTTTGGGGGTGTGGCAGAGCTGTTTGCCAGGGCCGGTTTCGGCCGATTGAGGTACAGGGCCGAAATTGCAGCTATGCTGCAAAAACGTACCTGTAACAAAAACGGTCCAACAGGGGCCCAAAACTGGCCCGGACCTTGGCGGCCCACTGGGAAAACGCCCTGTGCCCGCTACAGCCAGTCCGGCCCTGATCAGGAGAGTTTCCAGACCACTAATGATGCCTTTATGAGTCTTGTTAAATCTTTCGGCAAGCCCACTGGTCAGGGCATGAATGGAGGTGGAGAAAGGTACTGCACTGTTATCCATTAATGCCTCCATATGAAGTATGCACACTTGTCACACACACATACACTCCTTGGAAATGCGCACAGTATCAGTGTGCTTGCTTGCATGATCACCAAGAAAATTACTGTCCTGAGCTGGTCTTACAGTGGAGGAGTCTTCGAATCTCCATCCTCCACCATCTAAAAAATGTATCTCCATCCCACTACCTGTGATGTAGACACATTTGTTTAGCTGCCTCATTTCCTGCAGGCTGTGCTGATGTAATGGGTGTTTTTTTCTGTCTGCTGGACTTGCCATTAAAGGTTCCCTTTCCTCACTTTCCCAGGATGTGCGGTAAGGGGCACATTTACCTGGCTGCCAAACTTCCCATCTGTTTAGCAGACAATCTGGACATTCAGAATTCCTGATATCTGTGGTCCTCTAAGACCACTTAGAATTGCTGTATATCTCGTAAGTTGTCTTGGTAACTTGTTGATGGCCAGGTGATGGAATCTCCTGGGCCAGTTCCACCAGGAAATGATTAGGAAGTTGAAGTACACCCATTTATTTGAGCAATCTCCTGTTCAAAATCTTTTGGGTTGGGGAAGAGGAGTTAACTCCCTTGTAGAACCCAAAAAGTCCAGATTTTACCCTTCTCTTGGCTTGTTACCTGCTTTGTGAACAGTAACACACGTTGTGCACTGCAGACGTTCTTTGGGGTTGAGCGATTGGGTTACTGTAGATCACATAGGCATGTCCCTTGAGTCTTAAATAGTGACCTCAGCCTCTATCCACCTCTACCTTTCGGCTTGAAGCAGGCAACTTTGAGCACATTGGTGCCTCGGTATTCACTATTACTGACTATATTATTGTCCCCCCTTTCTTCACTAGAGCTTCAGAGTTCAGTACTGCTGTCAACACCGCTGTCGTGAGTACCACTCAGTCAGTTAACATTAAACATCTGTTATTTAGTACCATGTTGCCCCAAGGCATGAATATGTGCTTTACCTAGTCTTAATATGGTTTGTCTCGCTTTCTCCATTTGACCTTCATGCCTCACATTTTTAGGCTCCCTTCACCCTGTCGTCTCTATCTTAACTTGAGCTTCATTCATGGCTTCTGTAAACTTTTCCCTTCTTCAATTTCTCTACTGAATCTTCAGACCTTATTGCTTCAGACTTGACTTTTTAAGTCGAAGCCTATGCTGCGCTGTCTGGTTTGCTGAAGACATCCTGGGGACATTCAGACATCTTCCCTGGGAATACATTCTGCCATTGCATACCATTGGCTTTGTGGTTTGTAACTCAAATGTGCTTGCTTTCTATTTGCTGGCTTTATTTTTTGTAGGCTGTCCAGCTTGAGTTCGTCCCTTCCCTTGCCCAAATCCTATTTACTGTATTCTGCACCAGTACTACATTTCTGTAAAGAGACTATTAATCCTTGTTCTTACCTTGTCACATTTCCTGTGCATTCAACGACAAAAGTCAAATGTCAGGATCTGTCTTCCAGCTAACTGGTGTTTACTTTTCCACATTTGCTGTGCATTCAACGACAAAAGTCAAATGTCAGGATCTGTCTTCCAGCTAACTGGTGTTTATTTTTCTTTCTCTGACTTCAAAGAATGAGGGTTTATTTGACTATCCTGCTGGGTACCCATGTGACACAGAAAGGCTGTAGTATGTTATGTTTTTCTAGGTGGCTGGAAATGACAAATGAAGCTCATTTTTGGTCATTCTGAAGTGTGGTGGAAACAAACATTTGAATATGACCAAAAGAAACCCATACTCTAGGAAATGACATTTCCACACATTATGGTTTGTGCACTGTATTTTATTTTTTAGTAAAACTATATGTCTATGCAAAAGCAATGGTAATTTCAACTGAAGATGTGTTGTCTATATAGTAGTGTGCTACCACACCATGCATACTCCACTCTGTCCCACTCCACTTTACTCTGCACTACTCCATGCCACTACACTCTACTCCGCACCACTCCACTCTGTCACTGCACTCAACTCTGCACAACTCCACTCTACACCACTTCACTCGATGCCTCTCTACCGCACTCTTTTCTACACCTGTGCGCTGTATCCCCACTACTATACTATGTACCACTGTACTCTTCACCACTGCACTCTATGCCAATCCTGTCTAAGCCGCTGCACTCAGCACCACAGCAGTCTATGCCAATGCACCCTACACCACTATACTCAAAACCAATACACTACACCATTGCACTCTACACCAATCTACTATGCACCACTACACTGTATACCACTGTACTCTTCTCTGCAACACTCTGCACCACTACAATCTATGCCAGTCTACACACCATTGCACTCTGTCACTTGACTCTGCAACACTCTACGCCAATACTTTGCTCTCTGCTCCACTGCATTCTATATCATCAGACTCTACAACACTCTTCTCTGCAACACTGCACTCGCTGCCAGTGAACTCTACGTCACTCTGCTCTGTGCCATTCCACTCTACTCTGTACCACTGTAGTCTATGCCCCTCTACTGTACTCTGTGCTAGTGCACTCTACGTCAACACACTGCATCCTGCATCAATGTGCTCTACATCACCATAACTACTACAATCTATGCCAATCCATTCTACACCACACTAATCTACTGGTCACCACTGCACGTTATGACACTGCACTCTACTCAACTTCAATCAACGCCTCTCTACTCTACTCGGCACCACTCTACTCTACGCCAGTGCACTCTACGTCACTGCACTCTGACCATCTACTCTGCAAGACTGCACTCTCCCCCATTGAACTCAATGCCCCTCTATTCTATACCACTCCACTCTACTCTATGCCACTCGACTCTGTGCCACTGCACTCTACTCTGCACCACGCAAATCTACTCTCCTGCAATCTATGCCAATGCACTCCATGCCACTACACTCTACACCACTCTACTCAGCATAATTCCACTCTAATCTGCTCGACACTACTGCACTCCATGCCACTGCACTGTACACTACTCTACTCTAAGCCACTGCACTCTACACCACTCTGCTCTGCACCTCAGCACTCTACCTGACATTACACAACTCTACCCTGCACCACTCCACTCTATACCACTTCACTCCACTCTGAAACAATCTATTCTATGCCACTTCACTCTACACTACTGCACTCTATACCACACCAATCTACGCCATTGTACTCTACTCTGCACCACTCTACTCTACATGACTGCACTCTATGCCAATGGACGCTACACCACTTTGCTCAAAGCCAATGTACTCTACGCCAATCTACTCTACACCACTGTATTTTACGCTACTTCACTGTAGACCACCCTATGATACTCCACTCTATGACACTCCAATCTATGATGCTCTACTCCACTAAATTCTACTCCACCCTAACACTACTCCACTCTATGCCACTCTGACACTGCTCTATTCTTCGAATCTCTACGCAACTCCTTCTACACCACTCCATGCCACTATACACCGGATGTATGATGTTTCAACGCATGCTTTTACAACGCATGCCATTACAACGCAGGTTTTACAACGCAAGTCATTACAACGACTTGCGTTGGGGGCGCTGGATAGTGAACAGTTGAATTTACTATTCCAACTCCAGTCCCCGTGGATAGTAGGGAAGGTGTTGGATAGTAATTAAACTATTCCCTATCCTAGAGCGCCCCCCAGCGCAATGCGTTGTAATAACTTGCGTTGTAAAAGTTGCGTTGTAAAGGATGTTTCCCCTATACGCCCCTCTATTCTACGACACACTACTCCACTGTACTCCACTACTCCACTTTACGCCACTTCACTCTATACCACTCTACTCTACAACACTCTACAGCACTCTGTGCCATTCTACTCTCCTACACTACTCCATTCTATGCCTCTCCACTCTACAATTCTCTACTCTACTCTGCAACACTCTATTTCACTCTACGTAACACCCTCTATGACCACTCCACTCCGCTTTACACCACTCCACGACACTCTATGCCACTCCACTCATCCACTCTGCCACTGTACGTCACTCAACTCTACTCTACTCTACTCTATGCACTTCCCCTCTATGACACTCTACTTCCTTCATGACACTCCACAACACTCTATACCACTCCACTCTATGCCACTTTGTTGTGATGAGAATCCACATATCAATTAAGTTGGAAATAGGTTTAATACAAGAATGGAGCAGGTACACAGCCAGACAGGTTAGCAGTCAGGAGTAACTGAATACATTGGAATACAGTATGTAGGAACACTCGGAATAGAATATGGAACTAACATAGTTAAATCGATACACGTGTAATACACAACATAACACATCCCCCTTTGAACATAATAGAAAATACTCATAACTTGTGCCCGACACCACCCCCCACCTTTATAAAACTAAATTGGAAAGGGAGAGAGAAGGAAAAGAGAGAAAGAAAAAAAAAACAAGTGAAAAGCATTGCAAAAGTGAAAATTATTCCTAAAAAGCAAACTTCACAAAGGAAAGTTTTCAGAAATGTAATCAGCCAACCAAACAGGAGGCCTTTTTTCACGCCTAGGGTTTCTAAAAACATTTACTGCATCATCACAGGCAGAACCAGAAGAAGTAGAAGCGCTCAAGTCAGAAGATTCACCATCATAATGCGGGCCCGAAACATCAGAGACGGGACAACTGGAGGTATTAGAAGCAAAGGCATCAGGTGACTTGGCACAAAACAAATCCTCTAAATCAAACAAATCAGAAGACTTCTCTGATGAAACCTGAGAAGGAGAATCAACTTGAGGAGGAGAACATTTAGCGATCCTTTTGAGGTTCCAAACCCGTCCATCAGAAAGACGAACAGAATTGTTTAAAATCTCTATAACTTGCATAGGTTCATAAAAACCACTTTCCTCCTTAGGAGATTTACAAGGTTTTTTGACTCTTACCCACTGACCAACAACCAAATTAACATCCTTCACCTTATGCTTTGTATCATAACACACTTTGCTTTTGAGATGCGAAGCTTGGCTCTTTTCCTTCACAACATCCTCAGACCAATTCACCACATTGGACTTAAACAACCACCCAGGAGTAAACTTTGTTCGTGGATTTCTACCACGCATAAGTACAAAGGGAGGAAAACCTGTAGCCTCACAAATCGAGGTTCTGTAAGACCAAACCATCTTCATAACCTGAGCTTCCCACTCCTTATTCCTCCCAGACATTTGTATGGTACTTTTGATAACACGGTTAAAACGCTCAACCATTCCATTACTGTTCGGGTTGTATAGAGCTGTGGTCTTGTGCTTGATTCCTAATTTATTGAAGTACTCTCTTGCCTTAATAGAAGTAAACTGGACACCGTTGTCACTTAGCAAAATAGAAGGAATGCCTTCCAAAGTGAAAGATTTGTCCAAAAATTTCAATACAGTCTCAGTATCAGCCTTACCTACAATTTTTATAAAAGGCCACCTAGAAAACAAATCCATCAATACCAAGATGTACTTTTGCTCAATGCCAATTGGACCCATGATATCTATAGCTAAATGTTCCCAAGGAGAAGAAGGAGCAGTCATGTTGCCCATAGGAGGCTTACACACAACTAATGATTTGTCAGCATTTTGACAAGACTTGCAACTCCTTACAAATTTATCAATATCTGCGTCCATACCGGGCCACCAAAACGAAGTCTTAACTGTGCGTTTAGAACGGACAATGCCAAAATGCCCCTCATGGCATAAAGCCATTATTGACAGCCGCAAAGTCTTTGGAGGTATGACTCTCTCTCCAAACCAGATGTTGCCATCTCGGACACTTAAATCTAATCTAACCTCCCAAAAAGACTTCAAAGGATGCTTGCCATCAATCTTCTTCGGCCAGGACCCAGCTAGATGAGATTTCACTAAAGATAACTCTTCATCTTTCTGATACTCATCAACCCACTTCTCTTTCAAAATGCCTGTACCCTCCATGTCTTGTACATAGGCTACTTGGAAAGAATTCCACAATTCATCCTGACATTCATCGAGTTGCTTTGGCATTCTAGAAAGAAAATCAGCAATACAATTTTCCTTGCCTGGCACAAATTCCATTTTGTAACAATAATCTTGTAATTTGATAGCAAGTCTGGCAACTCTCGCAGAAGTGTTTACAGTACCTTCTGTAGTTAGGACTCTGAGCAATGGCTTGTGATCACAGCGCAAAATAAACTTTGTACCCCATACAAAAGCTCTAAAGTGATTAACTGCCCATACACATGCCAAAGTTTCTTTTTCAATTGTGGAATACTTTTCTTCTGTAGGCGAGAGTGACCTGGAAGCATAAGCAACAATTTGTTCCCTACCATTCAAACCAACTTGAGATAAAACAGAACCCAAACCTTTAATGCTGGCATCTGTGGTGATGATAGATTGAGCATCAGGATTAAAACTTTTTAAAGAAGCAATATTAGTGATGCAGCTCTTGATGTCTTCGAAATCTTGTTCACATTCTACAGACCAAACAAACTTTGTTTTGTTTTTTAACAGCTGTCTAATATTATATGTTCTGGTCGCAAAATTAGGAATGTATTTTGAACAAAATTCAGCCAAACCTATAAAAGATCTGACATCATCTTTCCCTTTGGGGGAAGGAGCACATCTGATAGCATCAACTAAGTTAGGTTTTGGTCTAATCCCGTCGCAATCTATAACATGGCCTAGGTAAGTGACATGATCACTAGCAAAGGTACATTTGGTGTATTCAACAGTCAAACCTTTCTCATTTAGTATGCTTAAAATTTCATTCAAAGTGTTGTCATGATCTGCCTTTTCTTTACCAAAAACGAGAATATCGTCCTGAAAAAACTTAGTGTTCTTAACCGTGGAAAACAATCTGTGCCTTAAACGCTGAAAAACAGCTGCGGCCGAAGCCAAGCCAAAAGGCATCCTTTTAAATTGAAAACATCCTTGGGGGGTTATGAAGGCAGTGTATTGTTTGCTGTCTTTAAATAAAGGAATCTGGTGATAAGCAGATGATAGATCAATTGTAGTGAACCATTTGGCACCATCAAGCAAGGCTAACATTTCATTAATTTTTGGTAGAGGGAATTGATCTACCACTATATTATCATTTAAATGGTGAAGATCTACGCATAATCTTAATTTACCATTGGAACATTTCACGACTACCAAAGGAGAAACCCAAGCAGATGCCTCAACTGGCTCAATTATGTTAGACGAAACTAATCTCTCAAGTTCTGTCGCAACATCTTTTCTCAAAGCGATTGGCACACTTCTAACCTTGTGTATCTTAGGTACAGCAGAATCCTTTAAAATTATTTTATGTTCAAAATCCTTTAACTTGCCAATTGTCTTTTGAAATACTGTAGGGAATCTTTTTAGTAGTTCTTCACCAGTCTTAGTACCTTCATCCATCACTAACACCTTTTCTACAGAGTTGGGATCAAGAATTATATGCAAATCCCCTTGGTCTTTCCACCCCAAAACTGATGGACCTTTTTTGGATACATACAACTTACCATAAGATTTACGATTCTTAAACTCAAATTTCAGCCAGCGAAAACCTACAATATCAATTTTTCCACCATTATAACCCTCTGGGTCAATATCTGGAGAAGACAGTTTTGGACCAACTCTGTCCACAAAAGTATTTCGCCATATATCTTCATTTACAATTGTGTAGGGCGATCCGGAATCAGCATATACCTTAATTCGCACACCTCCTATGTGTACCCAACATTCAGGTTTATTATCAACAAGTAAACAACCATCCCTGATGTTGAGAAGTAGTTTCTTTTTCAAAACTACAGCACATTCTGAAGCTTGGTCATCACCACTAGAAGTGTTCTCATCAGAGGGAACCTCCTCTTGTATACATTTAACAGTCTTTGTCCTTCTTCTACATGCTTTAGTGTACTGACCATACAGTCCACAAGCACCACATTTACTCTTTTTTGCAGGACATGACTTAGCAAACGCCAAATGTTCCAAACTACCACACCTATAACATTTGGGAGGTTCGCTACTATACCTTGGTTTCGCCCATGTTTCATTCTTTTGTTTAAAACTACTGTTTTTTCTTGAGCTTGAATTTATTTTAGTTACAACATCTTTGTTGACACTCTCCGATTTCAGAGCACTAGCACATCTGCTAGATGACTCAGCTTTGCGGACTAATGCTAGAATGTCATCCAAACAAGCATCACCATTCATCCAAAGACGTTCTTGAATGGCAGGATTATTAGCATGCATAACCACCTGATCACGAACTAGATCTTCCAGTAACCCACCGAAAGCGCAATCATTACCCATTTTTTTTAACTCTCCAACATAGTCATCCACAGATTCACTTTTAGACTGTTTCCTTTGGAAAAATTTGTAACGCGTAATGCCCATACATACCTTCGGGGAGAAATACTTGTCTAAATTGGACAGAGCTACAGTGAAAACATTACTATCCCCTCCCCCTACAATGGGCTTGTTCATTTGGTTATAACATTTGAGACCTTGCGGACCTAAAGAGTGTAAAAGAATACGTTTCTTTTGATCAGCAGATATTTTACCATCAGAATCTACAGTCTCGATATAATTTAAAAAATAGTCTTTCCACTCTAACCATTTCAGATTTGGTTCAGAACCTTTACACCAGATTTCTTGAGGGTTACTTAAAGAAAATGTTTGTTGACTCATGTTGAGGTAAAAAAAAAAGGATGAAAAAGAGATAAAAAAAATTAAGCTTGTTGAGGTAAGTTACCACTGTAGATTAAAGTTGTTTATGGTGGAATTGTTCAGTGAGTAGTAAAAAGACTATAACAAGTCTCTTTTTTCTTTTATACACTGTCCAGTCTTCACCACCAATTCCTCTGAAATTGTTGAAATTCTTCAAAATGTCTAATGAATTAAATAGGTAGCATAGTTCCAAGCGTTAAGGAAAGATTACCTGTGACCGCTCTGTATATCCGACTTGTAGGTGTCAAAATCGGTAAAAACAAAATACAGGAGAACGTCTTCCGTTGTTTTTTTTTAATCACAACGAGAAGGCCTGCCCAATTCAAAATGGCCGCCACGCATCACGTGATGCGCCACGTTCGAAGTGAACGTCTGACGTCAATTGCCAGCAGCGCGACTAGCTGAAAGAATCTTCAAGCTTGAGGACACGCGCATTCGATCCGCGTTTCAAACCAGTAACGGTAAGCGCTCGAGCGCAAATGTCTCAGCATAAGAGAAGTTTCCAAATTTATCCCAAATTTAAATATTCCTTTAGAAATAAAGCGTCGCTCACCAGAGTATCTCGCGCGTATAAGCTACAGTTCTCAGCGTGCTGCCAAAATACATTAACGTCGTCTCTGCTCCGAGTCTTGTTCTGTAGAGCGTCAGAATTCAATTAAGGCGGTACACAGGTTTTCCAGCCGTAGAAAATAAAATATCCCGATCGTCGCCAGTTGTTGTGATGAGAATCCACATATCAATTAAGTTGGAAATAGGTTTAATACAAGAATGGAGCAGGTACACAGCCAGACAGGTTAGCAGTCAGGAGTAACTGAATACATTGGAATACAGTATGTAGGAACACTCGGAATAGAATATGGAACTAACATAGTTAAAGCGATACACGTGTAATACACAACATAACACACTTCATGACACTCCACTCAACCCCACACCACACCACTCAACTCTACTCTACACCACTCTTAGCCACTCCATAACACAACACTCTACTCCACTTACGACACTCTACTCCAGTCTTCTTTACCCCACTAACTTTTAGCTATGCTGAACAGCAGCCACATAGTTGCAGGCTGCTTCCACCTTATCACCCCATTCTTCACTGGAGCTTCAGGCATCACCACTGTTTGTAGATTTCACTCTTCTTCCTCACTTCACTGGTTCTCCAAACCTCACCACTGCAGGCTTCCCCATCTTCATTTTCACCACTAGAACTTCAGGCATCACTGCTGCATGATTCCCAACAGTCCGACCTTGCTCAATCGGAACTTCAGGCCTCATTTCTGCAGACTTCCAACTCCTTCATTGTGATGGATAAAAAGAAAATCTGTTATTCAATGCCACAATTCCTCAGGGGCTTAACAGGTGTAATTATAAAATAGATAATGCATTTGTTTCCCTTTTCTCAACTTGAGGTTCATGCTTCAGAACTGGAGCTCTAGTCCTTACTAATACTTACTTCCTGGGTTTGTCTTCAAACTAGCTTCAGGCTCCTTTGCTAAAGGTTTACTCTTTTTTCCCTTTCTTCACTGGCACTTTATACCATATCACTGCAGGCTTCCCTCTTTTTCACTTTCACAACTGAAACTTCTGGCCTCACTGCTGCAGGCTTCCCTCCATCCTTCCAACCTCCACTTGAACTTAAGGCCTCACCACTGCAGACTTCCATATTCTTCACTTCCTTCTCTGGAGTTTAAGGCCTCACCACTGTCGTCTTCTTTCAATACATCTTCTGTTTCATCACTGGAGCTTCAGACCTCATGCTTGCAGGCTCTTTGCCCTCCTTTTTTTTCCACTGGAGCTGAAGGAGTCCCTGCAATCTTCCCATTCTCCAATGGATTTCAGTCTTCACCATGGCAGCCTCACTCGCCATTTTCCCTTTCTTCACTACTATTCTGGCTTCCAGACTCAGGAACCATATGCAAAAATATCTTCCGAGCTTCAGCTGTGCCTTTGGGACCACCAGACTACTTAATCAGGCAAGTCATTGGCAAAGATGCAATTGGCCAGGAACTCTTGGCAAATATGTACCTCTTTTAGTGCAAAGACCTTTTCTTTTTCAGGGCAACTTGTGCATGCAACAGTTGTGTTCAGTCCTTGGCATCCCACCATGAATCAGTACTACCACCTGAGGGAGCTACTTTTCTGGACTGAGTGAGTCAGCTTGTTATACGGTTCCCACTAAAAAAGGTAGGACTGCGTGTTAGGATGACAAAACTTCAGAATGTAGGGACTGAGTCATCTACACCATCAGAGAATGCCCGCCATATTCCTGGCTAGCTCACACTGCCTCACCTGTACCCCTAATCTTCCTGGGGTGGCAGGTGATTTTGGAAAGCTTGAACATGACACACTGATCCCCAAGGGAATCGTGGAAACAGATCTTACCCCTTTCGCTGTTTACTTATGCATGCCGATGGTAAACACAAGAAAGATAAGAACAAAGCTTCCAATACATTTCATGAAATAATCATAGTTTTGCATAGAAAGAATGAACTGTGATTATTAGGCCGATAAAACAAAGCAATGTAACCAGCATTATGAACATGATGAAAAGAATAAACAGTCCAACCATGGCAGTCTGATTTCTATATATTCGTAACTATCACTACCCCTATTGTGAGAGCATAGTGGGTGTACCCTCTGCCAGATCTCTTAGGTTAGCCTGAGCCCTCAAACCTGGATAACTGGGCCAGAGAATCAGCCTGAAGTAGGATTGGGATTCCTTCTCTGCAAGTGGGAAGATCAGCGTCAGCAGAGCTGTATGTCGAACACAGGATTCATTCCAGGACAGTTGTGACCGGAGTGCTCACCTGATACAAGGGCAGTTCAATGTTTATATAACAAAAACACACCGTGGTAGAGGTACAGCTCTGAAGCAATGACATGTCTAGATGGTAAAAGCTGTCTCTGAATGGGAAACTCAAGCATTAGGATATCTTGTTCTGTGTTCCAAGTCATGAATGGACTGTACAGATACATAGCGAGAAAGGCTTTCCAAAATCAAGCCGCATGTACAGCGTCTTCTCAGAAGAGTATTGTGCAAGCAAAACATGTAAAGTTAATATAGCTAAATCAATGTTTACTAAAACGTGTAAAATATAAAGCTAAAATGGAGAACCAAAGTAGGCCCAAGGAGGCATCATGACAGGCTTTAACAACTCTTCTTTTGTTCAAAAATAATAAAGTAGAAGTAAGTGCAGGGGGCCAAAGTTTTTATTAGCAGTCTAATACTGGCACCACTGGGACACAGACATTGCTGAACACCAATGCCAATCAGTTGTGTTTACTCTCTAACATCTTTCTTCCATGACTGTACACTTCCTATATCTTTATCTCACTCTAAAAGGTTCTTTTTTATCCCTGTTTTCTGCTTTTGTCGGTTTTCCTATATTTTTCTTCAATCATTCTTTATGTCTTTCTTGCCTTTCTCTCTTGTGCTCTCGGTCTGAGTCTGATGGCGAAAAATAGGTCTGGGTTCCTAAAAAACAGTGATGGCGCCATCCATCTACACAAAATAAGATTTGCACTTTTTTACCATGGTGTGGCTTAACACAGTATCCCTGGATACAGCTACTCTGATGCCTTTACATGAAGTTTCCTGGCGGCACATTTGGGCATTACTTGTTCAGGACCTAAGGGTTGATTTCTTCTGCCCTTCCCTTCCAAGGCTGGCTTTGACTCCCTCCCGCAGGAAACTAGGGTGCACTCAACCCTCTCCCCTGATCCCACTGCATTAATTTTCAGTTTGAAAACCCAATCTAGCCATGTTTCAAGCCATTGTCCATTTCCAATCTTTCCTCACGTGGTTCATTCAGGTCGTGAGAGACCCACTACCCCTTAAAAGTCAGAGCTGAAATACCATGACTGGTTGCTCTTCCTTGATTCTTCTGGGATAGGATGCCCGCCGGCCCCCTCCCCCACTTACCAACAACAGTATGTTACAAGATCGAGATCAGAAATATTGACCCGCACATGTATCTACTCCACAGTAGCGACTACCAGCATGGCATCAAGATAGGCAAATACAGGGAAGTAAAGATTTACTATATTTACTCCACATCTTTTTACCTTGATAATGTATTAATAGTCAGTACTGCCACTCCATATGAGTACAAGTTGATATTAAGACTTGGATATTGTGGTAGAACATCTAGTATGACTTGCTGTTAGGGGGCTTTTCAGGAAGCACAATTTCTTCTCCACCCTTGCTTCCTCCGGTTATTTTCTGATGTTAGACGCACTTGCCCTTTTCTCGCCAGGCACAGTTACTTTAATGAGCACCCTCGGCTAAATCCCTTAGAGCAGGGAACTCTGTCTCCAGAAGATGCTGGTGTGACTTGGAAAAACATTTGCATAGGATATGTTCAGTTATTATCAAAATATACAAATCCTCTTAAGCCTTAACCTAGTAACCTTGATTCCACCGCCCTAGTAATTTCAACCCTGGACCTTCCAACGCCTCAGAGATAAACTAAATCCTTCTAGGACGCTTGATCCAAGTGCACAGGTACAGACAGCCAGAGGGTTTGCCAAACCTGTGCAGAATGACTTCATTATGTAAATGACTTCTTCCGTGTGAATTCCTCCTTTTATTTCATGTCAGTTCTTGTATGTGAGGTGTTTAACTCTGGTGCGCGGGGCTGGAGCCATACCGTCTTCTTCCTGATAACCAGCAACTTTGCAGATGATCCCGGCGTAGGACCACTGCTTGTGAGTGTGTCCCAATGGAATATCCAGAAAATTTGGAATGGATTTGGCTCTTGTGGATCACCGTTGGTCATACCCAGTTTAGCGGTATACAACATTTACAACGCAACTTTTACAACGCACTACCATTACAACGAAACTTTTACAACGCAACATCCATTACAACGCATACATTTACAACACAGTCATTACAACGCATGACACTACAACGCACACCACTACAACGCATACCATTACAACGCAGTCATTACAACGCATACCATTACAATGCAAAACTTACCATCCAACACTTACCCTACTGTTGCACCCCCTGGAGTTAGAATAGTAATTTTAACCCCTACACTATCCAAAACTTTCCCTACTGTTGCACCCCCTGGAGTTAGAATAGTAATTTTAACCCCTACACTATCCAACACTTACCTTATATGCAATGTAATGCAATGCGTTGTAATGGTATGCGTTGTAAATGTAGTATGCGTTGTAGTGGAATGCGTTGTAAAGGTATTTTTTAAGAATTCGTTGTAATGGTATGCGTTGTAAAGGTGTGCGTTGTAATGGATGTTGCGGTGTAAAAAAGGCCCATAGAGTACCAACCACCACCTTACTGAACTTTTCTGGATGTGAGAAAAATACATGGTCCAGTTGCTCACCTAAAAGGAGCGAGGTCAAAATGGAAAGAGTTCTAGAATCTAGCTGCGCAGATCTTATCTTACACTGATACAGAACCTGTTCACCTATACGGCTGGAAACCTCGGTCAATTGGTGAAAGGGTGTACAATATATGAATTGCAGGACCATTGAATTACCTCCTTACACTCTTTTTGTAATAAAAACATGGCTGTTCACTACTTCTGTCACCTGGTAAGTGTGACATTTTAGGCTATGCAGTCAGATTAATGCTGGGATGAAGTCACTGCTGATTTACACCAAGTCTTTGTATTCATTCATTAATTCATTCAGCCTGTCAAACCTATGGTCTCGAATGCTTCAGGCCATTAGCAGGGGGTGCAGAGGGGACTGGCACGCGGATACAGAACCTGTCGCCTATGGGACTGCATTGCTCAGGGGTTTGATAAACAATTCATCCCTAACTCTGTTATCTCTAACGTTGTTATGAGATTAGCGCCTAGCGACACAGTTGATGCCTTTAGGGCAGGCATGTGCTGTGTTGCAAGTCCTTGGTACCCTGGGTAAGATGACCTCACCCCCAGGAATTTAGGAACCTTACTAAGCTGCTCTCCGGTAGATATAACCCAATCCCTCTCCTCCCGCCCTCTCTTAAAGTTGTACTTCTTCCTCCAAGACATATGCAGGGTGCGGAACCGGCAGGGGGTGACTCACCCAGGGTGTGTTTACTCTTCACCGACGTCTGTCCTCGGAGTCACGCCTTGTGTGAAACACCTGCCGATGAACTTCAGGTGACATTTAATGAGATCAACCGCCATATGAACAGTTTTCTCTAAATCCGAACATGACGCAAGTCCCTATGGGTCAAATGTGCCATCTGATCAGAACATCTGCACATATGGGTGCAGACCAGAACTTATATACGTGTATAGGATTACAGGAGTCTTCTATATGGGCACAGGAAGCTTGTATATGTTTATAGAGGCTGCCAGGCGACCATTGTTTAGTGTGGCGACAGGCCATGACTCACGAGAAGCGAAGTCTCAAGTCAGTCATGACGCCCCTCCCTTCCCTCAACAATGGTAATACAAAAGCACATTCGATTCTATACATCTGCATATAAAGGCTACGCTGTGGCATTCTTTCCTGGTTATTTGCTTTAAAAATATGTATCGAAAGCCAGAATGGAAGAGGTCAGCTTTGTGTGGCAAAGTAAAATGACCTTGAAGAGCCCTCATGACAATTAGAAGAGTTGTTTGTATGTGTATAGTAATTGTAATGTGCAATCTATGAGGCATTAAAGAGTGTTTATCTCCCACGCCAATTTCACTCTATCATGGCAATCAACTTGAATCTGACCTTTGCACTGTAGTAATAAATGTGTGAATGTGCGAAGGCATAATGCGATCAAATGATTGTTGCCAATAGGACAACAATAATTCAAGGCAACATAGATAGGGCTGTACAGATGTAAACAATCGAAAATAACACATTTAGGACTAGTCAATCCAACAGTAAATGTGAATTGCTTTGCCCCTGCAAAGTGTGGCAAGCTATTCCATGAGACTGCAGTAGTGGAAGGACGTATTCAATTGGCCAACAATCCAAAGGCATGTTGCCCTGAACAGGCACCAACTAAGTGCATTTGCATGTTCTCTATGTCGCTGAGTACTCCTCCCAGCAACCCCAGCTTTTTGTCATATTTATATGGAAAACCCCTAGCATTGTCTACTTCACGCTCCATGATGGCGAGAGGATGTGGTCTCACGGCTAGACTGCCGACTTTGGAGCTGGAAAACCAAGGTTCGAGCCTTGGGGTCGACTCCACATCCTGTGATTCTGGGCCAATCACTTAATCTCCCCGCACCTAACAAAAAAATGAATGTGTCCTTGTGTAACGTAACTGGTGCTCATGTAAAGTACTCCAATACCTTCGGGTCGAGTTCGGGCTATATAAAACTGCAACAACAAAAGAAAGGCACACTGGCCTAGTCCATTCTCGTACAGATGGCAGGTGGCGAAGCTCCATTTAAGCACTACGCCACGTTTAGCAAGTTCACAAATCATGCCCACCAATAATGGCTACCCCATCAACCCCCCTCTTCCTAAAGAAATCCCAATTCGACCTTCTAGGGATTAAGCTCTATCGGTCTGCCTAAGCATTGGAGAGCCAATGTATAATCTTTCCTAGCCATTCCTAAGGGCCGGAGAGAAACATGTAAGCTTCCCACTCCCTGGCTAGGACAAAAGTATTAGGGAGGTAGGAAGAAATAGCTGGAAAAAGTTTAGAACTAAGATGTCCTCTGTAGAATAAAGAAAAACATGAAACCTCGTGTGGGGCATTCTCACCCCAGCGGCCTCTTAAAGAGAAACAAACCTAGGAACGGTCACAGGAGTCTTCCATTATTTTTTTAGATCCCCTGCACTGTCTGGTTGTGAAACACCTTTTATGAGTTTGCCAAAAACTCGCAGGGGTTTCCAGTTTACCGCTGGTTAGCTTTATTGTCACTCTCACTAGCCTGCTCTTTACTCAATGGCCTGCTTTCCTCTTCTTGTGTTTGTCCCTTTATGTTTCTTTTGATTGACTGACTTGTATCCTTCCACTGCTCACTTTAAGGGATCTTTTTTTTCTTTTTGATTAAGTCGTCCATGAGAGTGCATGTGTTTTTCTGCTTTCTCCCTAATGTGTTTCTCCACCCTGCCAAACACTAGCCCCCCACTCCTGTAGCTCTCTTTTGTGTGTGAAGCTCGATCGCTTTCTCATTGTTTGCTTCTCCCTCTGCAGAATACCCTCACTCCCATGCTCTGTGGGGCTCTCTCCCTTGTGTGCTTCTCCTTCTCCCCAGTTGCGTATCCCTCACCGCTCTTTCATTGCTCAGCAGTCTTTTTAGGTCTCGGCCTATTCCATTCCGCAGGAATGAATAGGACGAGTCTAATGCCGTGAAACCAAGACTTAAACTAAGGAAGCCCTCCTAAAAACCGTATTTCCAACAGTTCACGTGAAATCACGTGACCACAAGCACGCGCATTTCCCCACATCAAAGCCTCAGCCTCCCTCCCACAGGCTTCCCCAGCACGCTTGCCATTTGCTTCCTAACCAGCCTGCCTCGCATAATTGCATCAGACCCGACACTTCAAAGGAATGCGCCCCTCGCAATGCCGAGAGCATTTCCCAGCCCCCTCCCTCTCCAGCGCCTGCCTTCTCTCGGCCCACGCGTCCCAGCCTGCCTAAGACCCATCCACAGTCACATCATCAGTAGAAAGTGTGGCGCCCGCCTTGTATTTTGATTTTTCCGTCATTGCATATAAATATATGATACAAGTTTCATGCTTTTGGAACATTTTATTTAATGCGCGCAAACACGCAGACCACAGCCTATCTCTCACTCAGCTGCACGTTCGTCCATTCCACCCCCCCCTCCCTCTTATGCACGCTCTTCGCTATCCAAACACAATACTCAGGCCACAGACTCCATTACTTGCGTGCTATTCTTTTAGGTGATACAAGTCGTCATTGCATCCAAATATGTGATACAAGTCACACAAGTACAAAGTGTGGCGCACGACTTGTATTTTGCTGTTTCGGTCATTGCATCCAAATATAGGATAGGAGTTTCATGCTTTTGGTACATTTGATTTACTGCAAGCAAACACGCAGACCACAGCCTATCTCTCACTCAGCTGCACGTTCGCCCATTCCACCATATTATCAATCAACAACACTTAAAAAGAGCACAGAATCACACAGCACCACTGAGTGGTGCTCATTCACCAGCATCCCACATTGAGAGTCAAACAAAGAATAAACAACAGTTATTTTACTGTGACTTAAAAAATAGTGAAAAGGCGAGATGACCCCTCACGGGCGCACACACCACCAGCCATCAGTGCACGCTTTCACCAGGCATACACACACACCACCAGCCCTCCATGCACGCTTTCACCAGGCACACACACACACACACCACCAGCCATCAGTGCACGCTTTCACCAGGCATAGACACACACACCACCAGCCATTCATGCACTCTTTCACCAGGCGCACACACACACACACCACCAGCCATCAGTGCACGCTTTCACCAGGCACACATACACACACCACCAGCCATCAGTGCACGCTTTCACCAGGCACACACACACACCACCAGCCATCAGTGCACTCTTTCACCAGGCATACACACCACCGGCCCTTAGTGCACACTCTCACCAGGCACAGACACCATCAGCCATCAGTGCACGCATTCACCAGGCATACACACCACTGCACCACCACAGCCAACACTCAGCACCAATACCACATCATCACTCAGCACCAGCACAGCATCAATCAGCACCAACAAAACATCACTCATCACTCAGCGCAACTCCTGCATCCCTCTGCGCAACACCTGCATCACTCAACTCAACTACAGCAGCATGGAATACAACCCTGCATCACTCAGCGCAACCCCTCCATCACTCTGCACTACCACATCACCACTCAGCAACACCACATTACCTCCTAGCACATACACAACCACGCCAATAAAGACATGCTTACACCACGCACACATCCCATCAGACGATAGTGCATGTTTCTTCCACGCACATACACCAACCCCAGCATCACTTGCCAACCCCACACACACATAATGGCATGCACAATCAACATTAGTGCAAGCTTCTCTCACATACACAGAACAAGCATCTCACATACTCAGTGAAACCTTCCCTCACACAGCACCACTGAGTGGTGCTCATTCACCAGCATCCCACATTGAGAGTCAAACAAAGAATAAACAACAGTTATTTTACTGTGACTTAAAAAATAGTGAAAAGGCGAGATGACCCCTCACGGGCGCACACACCACCAGCCATCAGTGCACGCTTTCACCAGGCATACACACACACCACCAGCCCTCCATGCACGCTTTCATCAGGCACACACACACACCACCAGCCATCAGTGCACGCTTTCACCAGGCATAGATACACACACACAACCAGCCATTCATGCACTCTTTCACCAGGCGCACACACACACACCACCAGCCATCAGTGCACGCTTTCACCAGGCACACATACACACACCACCAGCCATCAGTGCACGCTTTCACCAGGCACACACACACACCACCAGCCATCAGTGCACTCTTTCACCAGGCATACACACCACCGGCCCTTAGTGCACACTCTCACCAGGCACAGACACCATCAGCCATCAGTCCACGCATTCACCAGGCATACACACCACTGCACCACCACAGCCAACACTCAGCACCAATACCACATCATCACTCAGCACCAGCACAGCATCAATCAGCACCAACAAAACATCACTCATCACTCAGAGCAACTCCTGCATCCCTCTGCGCAACACCTGCATCACTCAACTCAACTACAGCAGCATGGAATACAACCCTGCATCACTCAGCGCAACCCCTCCATCACTCTGCACTACCACATCACCACTCAGCAACACCACATTACCTCCTAGCACACACGCAACCACGCCAATGAAGACATGCTTACACCACAAACACATCCCATCAGACGATAGTATATGTTTCTTCCATGCACATACACCAACCCCAGCATCACTTGCCAACCCCACACACACATAATGGCATGCACAATCAACACAGAACAAGCATCTCACATACTCAGTGAAACCTTCCCTCACATTCACAGGACAGAGAGGGTGCCATCAGCATCAGTGCATCCTTTACTCACATTCGCAGTGGAAGCTACCCTCACAATTTGCAAAGAATGGAGGACAACACACTATGGCAGAAGAGTCATTTCTCTCAAACACCATTACTCAGGCCACAGATTTGCTCCATAACTTGCGTGCTAATCAAAATTTACAAAGTGACAGAACACTTAATCACTATGGCCTCTACACCACAACATCTCTCTCAGTCAGCTGCACGTTTGTCCATTCCACCCCCCTCACTCTCATGCACGCTCTTCGCTCTCCATTTTTTTTTTCTTAAACACCATTACTCAGTCCACAGACTTGTTCCATTACTTGCGGACTAATTTTAAATGTGATACAAGTCACATCATAAGTACAAAGTGTGGCGCCCGACTTGGATTTTGCTGTATCCGTCATTGCATCTAAATATATGAGACAACTTTGATATTTTTGTTAATTTTATTTCTTTTCCTTTACTGCGCGCAAACACGCTGACTACAGCCTCTCTCTCAGTCAGCTGCACGTTCTTTATTCCACCCCCCTCACTCTCATGCACGCTCTTCGCTCTCTATTTTTTTTTCTCTCAAACCCCATTACTTAGGCCACAGACTTGATCCATTACCTTATGTCTAACTTTTGAAACATTTATTTCACAAAAAAACATTGTTTGTTTGGAATTTTGTCGAGGGGGAAAAAAAAAATTCGGTTTGGGATTTCTAGTTGTTTGATCTTTTCAGGGTGGGGGTACACAGGTACATTAACAAGTGTTGCATTAAGAAGCCAGGGAAGTCGCTAGTGTCGCCAGGAACGAAACTAGATCAACATACACATTCACATTTTCACACTTGGGAGGCAGGCACATTATCTTTGGGGACATCTTCTTGGGGCAAAGGAAGGGAATTGGGAACGAAACCAGACGACGATACTGGAGTGCTTTCAGCACAGCCATAAAGATTCTCATCTGTTGGCGGACATCCCCGGTAAAATGCAAATCTGAGCTAAAGGAAACGAAAAACACAACGGCACAGTCACATCATAAGTAGAAAGTGTGGCGCCCGACTTGTATTTTGCTTTTTCAGTTATTGCATATAAATATATGATACAAGTTTCATGCTTTTGGAACATTTTATTTAATGCGCGCAAACACGCAGACCACAGCCTATCTCTCACTCAGCTACACGTTGGTCCATTCCACCCCCCCCCCCTCCCTCTCATGCACGCTCTTCGCTATCCAAACACAATACTCAGGCCACAGACTCCATTACTTGCGTGCTATTCTTTTAGGTGATACAAGTCGTCATTGCATCCAAATATGTGATACAAGTCACACCAGTACAAAGTGTGGCGCACGACTTGTATTTTACTGTTTCGGTCATTGTATCCAAATATAGGATAGAAGTTTCATGCTTTTGAGCAAACACGCACACCACAGCCTCTCTCTCAGTCACATGCAAGTTCGTACATTCAACCCCCCCTTCCTCTTAATGTACACTCTTGGCTCAACATTTCTTTTATCTCAAACTCCATTACTCAGGCCACAGACTTACTCCATTACTTGCGTGCTATTGTTTATTTAACAGGTGACAAAAAAACTACTCACTATGGCCTCTGCACCACAACATTAGTACTTTACAAGACTAAGCACAACAACAGTAAAAACACAGCAGAAATCAGCAACATCACAGGCAACAGTCAGCATAAATACCACATCATGACTCAGCACCAGCACACCATCACTCAGCACCAACAAAGCATCTCTCAGCACAACCACAGGCACCACTCAGCACCAACACCACAGCATCAATTTGCACTGTCACACCATCACTCCCCACCACCATATTATCAATCAACAACACTTAGCAAGAGCACAGAATCACACAGCACCACTGAGTGGTGCTCATTCACCAGCATCCTACATTGAGAGTCAAACAAAGAATAAACAACAGTGATTTTACTGTGACTTAAAAAATAGTGAAAAGGCGAGATGACCCCCCACGGGCGCACACACCACCAGCCATCAGTGCACGCTTTCACCAGGCATACACACACACCACCAGCCCTCCATGCACGCTTTCACCAGGCACACACACACACACACCACCAGCCATCAGTGCACGCTTTCACCAGGCATAGACACACACACCACCAGCCATTCATGCACTCTTTCACCAGGCGCACACACACACACACCACCAGCCATCAGTGCACGCTTTCACCAGGCACACATACACACACCACCAGCCATCAGTGCACGCTTTCACCAGGCACACACACACACCACCAGCCATCAGTGCACTCTTTCACCAGGCATACACACCACTGGCCCTTAGTGCACACTCTCACCAGGCACAGACACCATCAGCCATCAGTGCACGCATTCACCAGGCATACACACCACTGCACCACCACAGCCAACACTCAGCACCAATACCACATCATCACTCAGCACCAGCACAGCATCAATCAGCACCAACAAAACATCACTCATCACTCAGCGCAACTCCTGCATCCCTCTGCGCAACACCTGCATCACTCAACTCAACTACAGCAGCATGGAATACAACCCTGCATCACTCAGCGCAACCCCTCCATCACTCTGCACTACCACATCACCACTCAGCAACACCACATTACCTCCTAGCACATACACAACCACGCCAATAAAGACATGCTTACACCACGCACACATCCCATCAGACGATAGTGCATGTTTCTTCCACGCACATACACCAACCCCAGCATCACTTGCCAACCCCACACACACATAATGGCATGCACAATCAACATTAGTGCAAGCTTCTCTCACATACACAGAACAAGCATCTCACATACTCAGTGAAACCTTCCCTCACACAGCACCACTGAGTGGTGCTCATTCACCAGCATCCCACATTGAGAGTCAAACAAAGAATAAACAACAGTTATTTTACTGTGACTTAAAAAATAGTGAAAAGGCGAGATGACCCCTCACGGGCGCACACACCACCAGCCATCAGTGCACGCTTTCACCAGGCATACACACACACCACCAGCCCTCCATGCACGCTTTCACCAGGCACACACACACACCACCAGCCATCAGTGCACGCTTTCACCAGGCATAGATACACACACACAACCAGCCATTCATGCACTCTTTCACCAGGCGCACACACACACACACACCACCAGCCATCAGTGCACGCTTTCACCAGGCACACATACACACACCACCAGCCATCAGTGCACGCTTTCACCAGGCACACACACACACCACCAGCCATCAGTGCACTCTTTCACCAGGCATACACACCACCGGCCCTTAGTGCACACTCTCACCAGGCACAGACACCATCAGCCATCAGTCCACGCATTCACCAGGCATACACACCACTGCACCACCACAGCCAACACTCAGCACCAATACCACATCATCACTCAGCACCAGCACAGCATCAATCAGCACCAACAAAACATCACTCATCACTCAGAGCAACTCCTGCATCCCTCTGCGCAACACCTGCATCACTCAACTCAACTACAGCAGCATGGAATACAACCCTGCATCACTCAGCGCAACCCCTCCATCACTCTGCACTACCACATCACCACTCAGCAACACCACATTACCTCCTAGCACACACGCAACCACGCCAATGAAGACATGCTTACACCACGAACACATCCCATCAGACGATAGTATATGTTTCTTCCATGCACATACACCAACCCCAGCATCACTTGCCAACCCCACACACACATAATGGCATGCACAATCAACACAGAACAAGCATCTCACATACTCAGTGAAACCTTCCCTCACATTCACAGGACAGAGAGGGTGCCATCAGCATCAGTGCATCCTTTACTCACATTCGCAGTGGAAGCTACCCTCACAATTTGCAAAGAATGGAGGACAACACACTATGGCAGAAGAGTCATTTCTCTCAAACACCATTACTCAGGCCACAGATTTGCTCCATAACTTGCGTGCTAATCAAAATTTACAAAGTGACAGAACACTTAATCACTATGGCCTCTACACCACAACATCTCTCTCAGTCAGCTGCACGTTTGTCCATTCCACCCCCCTCACTCTCATGCACGCTCTTCGCTCTCCATTTTTTTTTTCTTAAACACCATTACTCAGTCCACAGACTTGTTCCATTACTTGCGGACTAATTTTAAATGTGATACAAGTCACATCATAAGTACAAAGTGTGGCGCCCGACTTGGATTTTGCTGTATCCGTCATTGCATCTAAATATATGAGACAACTTTGATGTTTTTGTTAATTTTATTTCTTTTCCTTTACTGCACGCAAACACGCTGACTACAGCCTCTCTCTCAGTCAGCTGCACGTTCTTTATTCCACCCCCCCTCACTCTCATGCACGCTCTTCGCTCTCTATTTTTTTTCTCTCAAACCCCATTACTTAGGCCACAGACTTGATCCATTACCTTATGTATAACTTTTGAAACATTTATTTCACAAAAAAACATTGTTTGTTTGGAATTTTGTCGAGGGGGAAAAAAAAATCGGTTTGGGATTTCTAGTTGTTTGATCTTTTCAGTGTGGGTGTACACAGGTACATTAACAAGTGTTGCATTAAGAAGCCAGGGAAGTCGCTAGTGGCACCAGGAACGAAACTACATCAACATACACATTCATATTTTCACACTTGGGAGTGATCCAGCGGGCTATAGAAAATATATCATAAACTACGCTACCCAACTTCATAACCTATAAACAAAATTCTATACTAAATATGGACCCATTTATGAACCTGATATATTTTGGGCCTACTGAATCAGGTGGTCAGAATAAATTTATATACACATTATCTACACACTATATACATATTTATACATTTGCAGAAAGAATATTGTCATTAGAATAAAACCCAACCATTTAAACGACCACCATAGGCGACGTGATCTAGCTAAAGGTAACCTATACTTCTAAATAATCAAGACCAGCTTGTTTGTCAAAAGTAAGATTTTATTTTCTAAATTATGGAATATATGTTGAAAGTTTTATAAATGAAATTTATTAGCAATAAAGCAAGCATAATGGTAAGAAATAAGAAAAATACAATTTAAGCAATTGAATCAATTTAAAGAAATTATATAAAGTTTAGCATTTCTAAAACCTATTTCCCTAACTGAGCTAAAGAGACAGAAATTAAAGTAAAAATCTTTGAGGATTCTTACGTGCTCCACGCAAAGTCCAGCAGCACATCACCCTCATCGGAAAGTCAGAAAGCAGCAGCCAGCCCAACCCTAAGGGCATGACTTTTTATACCTTTCTACGCTAACTAAACTAGCAAAGGAAAGTTTTCAGAAATACTCGACGTCCCATTGGCTGAGAGTGACAAGTGACATGTCACCCGATTCTTAAAAAGTTCCACAAAATCATGTCTTACAAAGACCATTGTCTCTTCTACGTGAAGCCAGAGGCTTCCTGCGATTGCAACTTTGTATAAAGTCATCCTAGCAGCTTCCACAGTCTTTCAGTGCAACTTCCGCGGATGCCAAGTTAAGGACTGACAAAAAGTTCACTTTCGACCTTGGCCATGTCCGACAGAATGATGTCAGCTCATCAGTTTTTGCTTTGTGAATGCAGCTTCAATAAACGTTTTAATTCAGAATGGGCGTCTCGTGACTTTCTGCAGAATTATAGATCAACTCTCATTTTGCGGCTCAAATAGCTAGGCCTCAAAAGCAGGCAACTTATGATTTCTAGTATAAAACAAACACAAGAAAAGTATTAATGTAAGAAATAAAGTATATTCTGTATCCACCCCATGGTTTACTAATTAATTAACCCACCCGATTAATCAAAATGTTACCTAGCCATTGCAAACAAATAAAGCAGCGTTTATATTTACCAGTCTCCGTTTTTCTATGAGACCCATATGCACCTAGAATAGTAGAAATGACATCACACAGACAAGGAAAAGCAAAACAAGCACATGCTTATTTTAAGTTCGCAGCAGTTAGTAATGACAAAAACGAAAACAATAAATTAATTTATTATTTTGCACGAACAAAAAGATGCAACAAATATGCACGTTTATGAGCACACATGTTAGTCCCCCCACGTGTAAAGTTTAATCTAAGTTGTATTAGCACGACATATCACAAATCATTAATAATTTTATTCATGTTATGGAAATGTGACTTTGCGAGTTTAAACAAAATTTTGTTTTCTATCTCGCTCCATCAACTCCCTCATCTGGTGATTAACAAATCACCACACCAGCACTCAAAATTTTGGTAAACTAAATTTATAAGAAATCGATTCAAATTCAATTATATTAGTAAACCTAAAAATCTGTTTCAGCATAATCTTTGCAATTAACATGACGCTCTCTATGTAACTCCTGTAACTCTATCTCCCTTTCCTCTTCTTTTCTGAGTTTATAGATTCTTTTCTTTTCTCTCAAATGCTTCTTTCTTTTATGCAACAAACAACCTACTTTAGTCAAAATAAAAATGAATATTATTATAATCAAAGGTGCCAAAATCTTGCCAAGAATTGAACTTCCGATATTATGAAACCAGTTTTTAATTGCTTGAAACCTTTTTGAAAGTTTCCCAGTAAAATCTTCTTCTTCTAAAGGAATTATTTCTGAATGCATTTGTGTAATATTCTTAATATACATTTCAATATTTTTACTTTCATCCGGTATATATGTACAGCAATGTTGGACATGTAAAATGCCACAGACTCCTCCCTCTTTTGCTAGGAGTATGTCTAAAGCAAGACGATCTTGAATTACCATGGATCTAATTGCAATAACTTCAACATTCACTAATTGAAATCCATCAGCAGTATCAGTTGATAATCTATCAACTATAGTGGACAATTTTCTGATTCTCCCCGCATTTAGGGTTATACCAACAAAAGGTATTACAGCTTGAAAAATATCTCCCAGAACTTCAGTAAAAGTTTCTCTTTTAGCTCTATTTACATAATTATGAATTTTAAACAACCCTTCTGAATCTCTGTCAACATGAAACACTTTAGGAAAAACAATTCCCACATAACAAGTTCCATACCAATGGTCTGGAAGGTTGTAGTAGGCTTTGTCACCACAAACAAAATAAATTCCAGGAAAGATAGGATCTTTTCCACCTTTAAATCCCCAACCTCCCATAATCTGATAAGTATCTTCACAGTTGCTTGCACCTACAAAATAATTATCAAAAAGTGTATTATCTCTTCTAATGCAAAGCTTTCCACTAACAGGTTTGTCTATGTGAATTGCAATATTTTCAAGCATTTTGCCATTTAGTTTCTCATCCTCTTTTTGCCAGAAGGATGACTTAGTCTGCTTGACTAATTCATTTCTCTTATAAATTGCTCTTCTCTCTTCAACCATATTCAAAAATTTCTTTCCTTCAGCACTTAATTTACATGTTAGATTATTCTTGTAAGCATACTCATAAGTGAGTTCATTAGTAACAAGGAAATATTCTCTCAATTGTTTAGCTTTCTTATGCTTATTTAAAACATTATCAATCTTGACATTAGCAAAAATCTCATCATAATTTGAATAGTAATATTCTAAACGACCAGTTTGATAAAATAAACTAGTTAATACACTACATGTAACAGCATAAGTGAGAGGAAGCATATTATATGTTACTCCCTCAGAAACAGAAGCAGGTAACTTAACGCAGACATAACAGTCCTTTGCATCCATTACCTTTACATATTCACTCAAAAGCTTTGTGAATGTATTGCTTGAAAAATCACCTATAGATTTATCTTGATGAATGTTAGGCTGATGATCAATTACTTTTGCAGATGCACTATGTTTAGTTTGACTAACCAGAGCTTTGCTTGTAATGTTAACTTTGTGTAATTCTCTATTCATTTCTAAAGGTATAATCACAGCTAGTACCAACCAGAGCAGAACTAAAATGAGCAGACACACCAGAGTCATCTTACAGCATCTTTTAAAAACAGAACATCTTGAAGTGCTCTCCTTAACATAAGGCATTTTTAGATTAGTTTTAGCCTCAAAAATAAAAATAAATTTTAAAATTTATATACACCCCCCTTTTTAAAATATATTTTTCTTTTATAACCCTAAACAAGATTTCTTCGACCTTATGTCATACATAAGTTTTCTTGTACTAAACAGTTTTTCTTCGACCTTGTGTCAACTAACAGGATTTCTTCAGCCTTCTGCCAATTTAATAATTCTGTACTTTAATCATTGTCACTAATTTCTTGGATTTCGTTTTCTTCTTCACTACTATCATATATGTCAATAACAGGTGGAATTACTAAGTATGTCCACTCAGGAGACTTGTATTTCTGGTTTGGTTTGATTATTCTCTTCCCTTTTCTCGATATCACTTCTATTTTTCTCCCAACTCCAACTTCTTTTCCTGGACCCTTTTGACTACTTATTTCTTCAACTTGTTCTATTGGCTTTTTGATTAATCTGACTCTCAATCTTCCACCAGGCCAGTAGTCTGCTTTTCTCACGTACTTTTTCTTTGGTTCAGAATTATTTAATTCTGACTTCCAAGTCCTTTTCTTTCCGTTTTCACTTCCACCTTCCACGTCACTTTCTTCAGTTTCGTAGTCTGAAATTTCAATTGACTCAGGAACTTCTCTATTTGGCAATTTCACTCCTTCAGGAACTTCACTTTGTCTTCCATCACTGGTACTCGGTAATTCATTTTCCTCCTCTTCCTCAATTACCTCTAGCTTCCCAGATTCCGGATTTTTGTTCCTTACTTCAGAGCTTGTTCTCTGCCTTTCGATACTCTCCTGGTCTGAAACTTCTTTTGGTTCAGCTTCTTTGTCTTCAATATAGACAACCGAATCCTCAGTTATCTTTCCTTTTAACAGATTCTCTTCACCTTCAGAATCTATTTCAATTATTTCTAAGTCTTTTCTTGTCAAATTTCCATTTACTGGCACAGTTTCCAGATGTCGACTTTCTTGTCGATCTTCAGAATCTGGAATTACTTCACCTTCTGTTCTGTCTTCTGCTTCAGAATCAGAGTCATCTGTGGTATCACTTTCAACATCAGAATTCTCAGGAGTTGGTATTGGAATAGTATGACTTGGATGAATCCAGCGCTTCAATCCTCTGCACTTTACAGCATTAGTAGTGATCAAGATTACCTGCCTAGGTTTCTGCCATCTAGGAGATAGACAATTCCTCCTCCGATGTACTTTCGTTCTGACCCAGTCTCCAGGTCTCAGATCATGTGTCAAAACTTTGTCATTTGATTGAGCTTCAGTTCCCACCTGATTAGACACAGAAGTTACCATATCAGATAACCTTTTACAGTAATCCAAAATTGCACTGTCATTTATGCTCAACAGTTTACCTACAGGTACAAAAGCTTGCCTCATAACTCTTCCCATTAAAATTTCATGAGGACTCAAACCTGTCTTTTTATCTGGTGTACTTCTTAATGACATCAAAACAAGTGGAAGAGCATCAGTCCACTTAACACCTGTCTCAAGACACATTTTTCCAATTCTGTTTTTGATAGTTCCATTTATTTGTTCAACTACACCTGATGCCTCTGGTCTGTATGCACAGTGTATTTTCTGCTCAATGCTCAAAGCTTCACAAATTAACTTCAACAGTTTGTTATCAAAATGGCTTCCTCCATCACTCTCAATAGTGACTGGAAAACCGTACCTTGGGATGATTTCTCTGAGCATTAGTTTTGCTACTGTAATTGAATCACAATGTCGTGTAGGGAAAGCCTCTACCCACCTTGAGAATAAGCATACAATTACAAGTACATATTTTAAACAGTTGTGTAAGGGCATTTCAATGAAATCTATTTGTAACCTGGTAAAGGGACCACCCTCTCGTCCAATTATTCCTGTCCCCACCGCTGATTTTCTGTTTGGATTCATTTGTTGGCATGACAAACACCTTTGACAAAAAGATTCTGCAATGGTTCTGAATTTGGTATTGAACCATGTTTCTCTAAAAAGTCTGACCATAGAATCTCTTCCTAAATGTGCAGGACCATGATATAATCTGGACATGTCAGAAATCAAACAATTTGGTAAAACTACTCTGCCATCTTTGTAAACCCACACTCCATCTTCATCACGTGGTCTACAATCTGATCTTAACCACAGGTCTTTTTCTTCATCATCTGCTTCGTTTTGTAAATCTCTAATCTCATTCCATGTTTCTACAACAGTTGTTAGCATTAATGAATTTGAATCAGTTTCTGTACTTCTATTCCGATTGTAAGAATAATTTTTCCTTGCACAGTACTTTGCTGTTTCATCTGCGAAGGCATTTCCCTTGGAAATATAATCAGTTCCTCTAGTGTGTGCTGCACACTTGACTATGGCAATTTCTTTTGGCAATTGTATTGCTTCAATTAATCTTCTAATGAAAACTGCGTTTTTAATTGGTGATCCTGTTGATGTCATGTATCCTCTCTGTGACCAGAGTTGTCCATAATCATGCACAACTCCGTACCCATACTGGCTATCAGTAATGATGGTAACTCTTATATCTTTTGATATTTCACATGCACGAATTAAAGCAATCAATTCAGCCACTTGTGCTGAACGAACTCCTTCAAGACATGATGCTTCTTCAACATCTTCGACTGTACAAACTGAGTATGAAGCTTTCAAGACACCACCTTCGGATCTTAAGCATGAGCCATCTACAAAGTAGACAAAATCCGATTCAGGCAAAGGTCTGTCTTTGATGTCTTTTCTGGGTTTAGTGCAGAATTCCATGACATCTAAACATTCATGTTCTGTCTCAATGTCATCAACAATTTCGGAATCAGGCAGTAATGTAGAAGGATTCAGATTCAAACATCTTGAAATCGAAACATTATCTGCACCTAGTATGATTTTCTCATACTTTGTCAATCTGCTACTTGTTAAATGTTGAGTCTTACCTCTTGTCAGTAGTATTTCAACTGAATGAGGCACAAAAACTTTCACAGGAAATCCCATAATGATTCCTTCACTTTGTTCAAGGCTGATACTTGTAGCTGCGACTGCTTTCAAACAACCTGGTAATGCTTTTGCAATTGGATCAAGAACTGCAGAGAAGTATGCAATAGGTTTCTTTAAATTTCCATGTCTCTGTATTAATACAGATAATGCACATCCTTCTCTCTCACTGCAATACAGTTCAAAATCTTTCTCATAATTTGGCATACCCAAAGCAGGAGCTTGGCATAAGCTCTTTTTCAGGTTCTCAAAAGATTCCATCTCAGCATTATTGAGAATAATTGGATCTTTTACATCTGATTTGGTCAGTCTTTGTAGTGGTTTTGCAATCACTGAAAATCCACTTATCCATTGTCGACAGTAACCTACCATTCCCAAGAACATTCTGACCTGTCTTTGTGTTCTTGGCGGTAACATTGCTTGAATCATTTTTATTCTTTCTATTGTTACTTGTCTTTTTCCTTTTGCAATTCTGTGACCAAGATATTTTACTTCTTGTTTGCAAAACTGTAGTTTTGCTGGGGACACTTTATGTCCTTCTTCTGCAAGGCGATTTAACAGAATTATTGTATCTGTTACACAATTTTCTCTTGTCTTTGCAGCTATTAACAAATCATCAATATACTGCACCAGCGTAGACCTACCTGGTAAGTCTAAATCTTCTAATGATCTTTTTAACAGTTCGTTAAAGATTGAAGGACTTTCTGTATAGCCCTGAGGGATTCTTGTCCATCCAAGGGTCTTACCTTGGAATCTGAAAGCAAAGATTTCATAACTGTCTGGGTGTAAAGGAACAGTAAAGAATGCATTGCAAAGGTCAATGACTGTGTACCATTCAGCATCATGTGGAATCTGAAATAGAATTACTGCTGGATTTGGAACCACAGGACAACATGGAATGACAATTTGATTAACCTTTCTCAAATCTTGTACGATCCTAAACGTTCCGTTAGCCTTTTTAACTCCCATAATTGGTGAATTACAAGAGCTACTCTTCATTTCTTTTAATACACCTTGCTTGATTAACTTTTCAATTACAGGTGTAACACCTTCAATTGTTTCTGTTTTCATTTTATACTGTGGAGTATTTGGAAATTCTATTCCCTGTTTCAATGCAATTTTAACAGGATCTACGTTTTTCATCAGACCCATTTCATTCCCAGTAAAATCCCATATTTCAGATTTCACTGTTTCCTTTAGCTCTTCAGGTAAATCCTTTTCTTCAAATGCAGGAAACAATTTTGTTTCTTCTGCTTCCATCATCATCATTGTCATTCTGTACAAACCATCTTCCTCCATTGTTTGTAATTCAACTCCTTCAGGAGAACAATATATTCTGCAGTTCATTTTACATAGGATGTCTCTACCTAATAGATTTACTGGACTACTATTACAAACCACAAATCTGTGTTTGTCTCTGTAATTTCCAATTTCAACTGGTACTGGATCAGTTAAATCTGTTTTAATTTGCTGATTACTTACTCCCACAACTTGGATGGTATCCCCAGAGAGAGGTAGGTTTTCAATTTCCACTGATCTAACAGTAGAACGGGTAGCACCAGTGTCCACTAGAAAAGTGATGTCTACATCATTAACTTTCCCGTTTACATAAGGACCGGACTGGTCAACCTCAAGAGTGGCTCCAACAACACACTCTTCCTCCTCTCTCGGGCACCGTCAGCAATAATCATCAGAATCACTGTCTTGGCTTTCTGTTAATAAAAATTGTTGTGAAGCATTTTGCATTTGAACCCTTTGCTGTTTTTGCTGTTTTTGTGGTTTTATTACCTGTTCACATCCCTGAAATCCCACGTTTGGATTATATTTTTGAACTCCCCCACAATTCGGAAAAGGTGGTTGTGGCAATTGATCTTGACGATTATTCACCTGTTGTTGTTGCTGTTGTTGTAACTGTCGCTGAATATTAAATTCATTTAACCCCTGTTGCATCTGTAGCTGTTGCTGCACGTTAACACCATTCTGCATCTGTGGATTCAATAAGGGATTCTTTGAGTTTCTAGGAGGATGAGGACACTCGTCCCTCCAATGTCCAATTTCGCCACAATTAAAACAAGGTAATCTTTGTTTCAGCTCTTCTATCTTTGGGCTAAATTTCTTTTGGAAATTATTACCTTTAAACTTTCCTTGTATCTGGTTCGTATTTCCAGTTTGAACAAAATTAGTGTTCTTATTTCCCATGCTGGCAATCTGTTGCTCAGCCACCTTTACCTGAGCCCACATGGCTTTCTCCTTCAGCTTCTTTTGTTTTACTTCTAATTCATCGCTACAATATTTTGCTTTTCTTAAAATATCATCTATAGATAGTGCTTGCCATCCGACAATACTAGTTCTGATCATTTCTCCAATTTCAGGTTTTAATCCATAAACAAATCTATAGATAAAATGACTCATGTCTTTTTCATCTAATTTTTCATAACCACTGTATTGTTTAAAGATTAACAATAGTCTTTCATAAAAGGAATGAACTGATTCTTTTGTTTCCTGTTCTGTTCTCTCTATTTTAACCCAATCAACTTCTTTGGGTGGGATTTTGTTTTTCATCCAAACAATTACTTTCTCATAAAAATCCATTACAAGTGGATTCGGGGCACCTGTTTCTTTGATTCGTTCAGGTTCTGCTTTTGGCCAACTAATAGATATTTTACATTCTGTCCAAAGATCAGATGGAACTACAATGTCAAAAAATCCATCTAAATCAATCCACAGAACTTTTGACACTTTGATAAATCTATCGACTTGCCTGTACCACTCAACAGGTTTCTCTCTTAATTTTGGAAAGTCATTTGTGAATAACAGAATGTCTTGTCTCGACCATGGGACATGAACATATCCTCCACCTGCAACTTCTCTCATTGGAAATTGTTTTGATAATTTTTCTAATCTTTCATCTTCCTTCCTTTTGGTCCATTTCACTCTCCATTTGTTCAGTTCTCCTAGCTTTTTGATATAGACAATTAAATCTTTAATGTGAACTATTCTTCCCATTGAGTTCAAACTCTCAATGTCGCTTTCTGAAAAATCTAATCTGTAATGCTTTGCAAAATTCTTTTGTTTACTTACATCAATTTCAAGTTCTGCAGCTAGATCCTCTAATTGATCATATTTATTTTTCGTTTTCCACTGAATACTTTTGCAAATGAATAGTAGTTCATCATCCCGATAGTAATTTAAACTATCCGGGCCAATTGTTCCAATTATTAATTCTTCTATATTCGCCTTTAATTTGGCCACATCAAGTTTTGGTGTGGTTACCCTGACTTCAGGACTTCCTACATCTGACATAGCACCCATTGGTGTTTTTGGAGATAAATCCTCATTAAAGGTTAAATCAGGCATTCTCGATCTAGAAGTGTTTAATTCAGTCAAGTCTGAATAAAATTTTTCAGCAGGCTTTTGAATTTCTGTATTTAAAGGAATAGTTAATCCAGTTTTGCTTGTATCTCTTTGATCAAATACAGGCTGAACAGGACCTATTGTTACTGGAACTGTGACAGCTTCCATGCCTTTTGTCATTCTTTTGATTAATTCTTCTTTAGACCTTAAATATTCATTATAATCATCATCCTCAACATTTCTTGTCTCTCTTGTATAATCTTTTGGAGGTTCCCTTGCTCTTGGAGTCATTGAAAAATGTCTACCTTCATTTCGAGCATTCTCAAATTCTGATCTTCTAGGTGTTTCAGTGATTTCACTATTATTTGGATAAAGTTTTGGAGCTTCACTAATTGGAGGTGCACTCGGTGAAGTTTCAGTAGAAACCACCGGAGTAGACCATGATCTAGGAGGTCTCAAAGGCTGATTAGGCTGTTTATTTCTAGCAGTTGTATATATTTCTTCCATAATTGCATCCTCAGATTCACTTTCCATAGATTTCCCTGTAGGAGAACCCATTACCATTTCATGAATTAAATACAATCCTTCACTCATGTTTCCCTGTCTCCACATTCGCAATCTATCTTCATGAGTTTCTCTTTTCCATGATGGATTTTTAGAAGGTCTTTTAATTCCACTAGCTTCTCTTTGTAACTGATACATCTCATCTTCCCACTCAACTAAAGCTTCAAATTGAGTTGGTCTCGGTTTTGGAACAAGAGCATTCATTTTCTCTCGTAAATTTCTTAAAACTCTTACATTAAATGAACCATCGTCAGGCCAAGCCAAAACACCATCGTTTTTAGTATAACGTTTCCAACTGTCGAACCATAAGACAGTATGATATCCGTATTCACCTTCCATGTATGCTGCAGGTGTTTTATACTTATGAAGTAGTTTACCACCTCGCGTTTCGATTTTCTTGTCAGGTGAAAATAAATTCTTAAATTTCTGAAATAATGTTGTCTTTTTCTCAACATGTTTAAAATGATAACTCATTTTTAAGAGTTAAATTTAATTCACAAAATCGTTCGTAAAATGTTTCCGGGATGTTCCGCAAAACAACCAATCCGTGCGCGAAACACACCAACAAGCCAATGGCAGTTGAGCTGAGTCACTTTTCAGCTCGACCAATAAATTTGGAGAATTTCCGAAGGACCAATCAGCTCACAGGCCGTTAGAGACTCAGGAGCCAATCAGAATACAGCTTGTGACGTAGGTCACCCAATCCCAGCGCGGCTCTGTGACGTACACAGCAGCTGCGGTTTCTCGCTTCTCACTCCTGGCGCTTACCCCTCCTTCACAAAATCTTTTCACAGCGCCATTTTAAGAACACTTTTCAGTGTAAATTAATTCTTAACAATGACTATAAAGACAACATCTGTTCGTTTCACTATTTAGGATAGTTTACATACATTCAAGTATCCACACTTCGGAATAGACGGCGCTATTCACACTAAGGATAATATTCAATTGTCAGTAGAGTAACCTTACCCCACCCTTCTAACACGTATAATTATGAACTCGCTTTGCTCTGAACCCACCGCGAAGTGAAAGTTCTAAGAGTTCCACTTGAACATAAAATACAATTCAAACTCGCACTTTTACACGGAAAATTCCCTAATTTCAAACACACATGAAATCCGTACAGGACTCTCACCTGTTTATAGAATTCATGCACCGTTAGCAAAATAACGACGTTATCCGTACAGGGCTCTCACCTGTTTATAGATATGAAACATGTACCCATACAGGACTCTAACCTGTTTATAGATAATTATGCACCGACGTTAATTTTACCCTTCACTCAAGCTCGGATATAACTAATACTCTCATCACAGTGAGTTTTATGGAAGGCGCTTTGTCCCTATTCTCATGCTGCTTTGATTTCTTAGAAAATCCTCACTATACAAGATTCAGACCTAGCCCTAAAACTGTGCTGCTCGGCGACAACACTATGGTACACGGCGATACCTCTTGTGATACTCGGCGATATCACTACAAACGAACAGATGGCTTGCGTGACTAATTTCTCGTCACACAATCTATACCGGTATAGCTTACAGATAGGCACGAAAAACGAACTTAACAAGTGTTAAAACATCGATCCTATTTCCATACCATGACGCAACCCTTAGCAACCAACATGTTACCTTGGTTACCTCTTAGCAACCATCAATTTCTGCTACCAGATAATTGATCCAGCGGGCTATAGAAAATATATCATAAACTACGCTACCCAACTTCATAACCTATAAACAAAATTCTATACTAAATATGGACCCATTTATGAACCTGATATATTTTGGGCCTACTGAATCAGGTGGTCAGAATAAATTTATATACACATTATCTACACACTATATACATATTTATACATTTGCAGAAAGAATATTGTCATTAGAATAAAACCCAACCATTTAAACGACCACCATAGGCGACGTGATCTAGCTAAAGGTAACCTATACTTCTAAATAATCAAGACCAGCTTGTTTGTCAAAAGTAAGATTTTATTTTCTAAATTATGGAATATATGTTGAAAGTTTTATAAATGAAATTTATTAGCAATAAAGCAAGCATAATGGTAAGAAATAAGAAAAATACAATTTAAGCAATTGAATCAATTTAAAGAAATTATATAAAGTTTAGCATTTCTAAAACCTATTTCCCTAACTGAGCTAAAGAGACAGAAATTAAAGTAAAAATCTTTGAGGATTCTTACGTGCTCCACGCAAAGTCCAGCAGCACATCACCCTCATCGGAAAGTCAGAAAGCAGCAGCCAGCCCAACCCTAAGGGCATGACTTTTTATACCTTTCTACGCTAACTAAACTAGCAAAGGAAAGTTTTCAGAAATACTCGACGTCCCATTGGCTGAGAGTGACAAGTGACATGTCACCCGATTCTTAAAAAGTTCCACAAAATCATGTCTTACAAAGACCATTGTCTCTTCTACGTGAAGCCAGAGGCTTCCTGCGATTGCAACTTTGTATAAAGTCATCCTAGCAGCTTCCACAGTCTTTCAGTGCAACTTCCGCGGATGCCAAGTTAAGGACTGACAAAAAGTTCACTTTCGACCTTGGCCATGTCCGACAGAATGATGTCAGCTCATCAGTTTTTGCTTTGTGAATGCAGCTTCAATAAACGTTTTAATTCAGAATGGGCGTCTCGTGACTTTCTGCAGAATTATAGATCAACTCTCATTTTGCGGCTCAAATAGCTAGGCCTCAAAAGCAGGCAACTTATGATTTCTAGTATAAAACAAACACAAGAAAAGTATTAATGTAAGAAATAAAGTATATTCTGTATCCACCCCATGGTTTACTAATTAATTAACCCACCCGATTAATCAAAATGTTACCTAGCCATTGCAAACAAATAAAGCAGCGTTTATATTTACCAGTCTCCGTTTTTCTATGAGACCCATATGCACCTAGAATAGTAGAAATGACATCACACAGACAAGGAAAAGCAAAACAAGCACATGCTTATTTTAAGTTCGCAGCAGTTAGTAATGACAAAAACGAAAACAATAAATTAATTTATTATTTTGCACGAACAAAAAGATGCAACAAATATGCACGTTTATGAGCACACATGTTAGTCCCCCCACGTGTAAAGTTTAATCTAAGTTGTATTAGCACGACATATCACAAATCATTAATAATTTTATTCATGTTATGGAAATGTGACTTTGCGAGTTTAAACAAAATTTTGTTTTCTATCTCGCTCCATCAGGAGCCAGGCACATTATCTTTGGGGACATCTCCTTGGGGCAAAGGAAGGGAATTGGGAACGAAACCACACGACGATACTGGAGTGCTTTCAGCACAGCCATAAAGATTCTTATCTGTTGGCGGACATCCGCGGTGAAATGCAAATCTGAGCTAAAGGAAATGAAAAACACAAAGGCACAGTCACATCATAAGTAGAAAGTGTGGCGCCCGACTTGTATTTCGCTTTTTCCATCATGGCATATAAATATATGATACAAGTTTCATGCTTTTGGAACATTTTATTTAATGCGCGCAAACACGCAGACCACAGCCTATCTCTCACTCAGCTACACGTTGGTCCATTCCACCCCCCCCCCCTCCCTCTCATGCACGCTCTTCGCTATCCAAACACAATACTCAGGCCACAGACTCCATTACTTGCGTGCTATTCTTTTAGGTGATAGAAGTCGTCATTGCATCCAAATATGTGATACAAGTCACACAAGTACAAAGTGTGGCGCACAACTTGTATTTTGCTGTTTCGGTCATTGCATCCAAATATAGGATAGAAGTTTCATGCTTTTGAGCAAACACGCACACCACAGCCTCCCTCTCAGTCACATGCACGTTCGTACATTCAACCCCCCCTTCCTCTCATGCACACTCTTGGCTCAACATTTTTTTTATCTCAAACTCCATTACTCAGGCCACAGACTAACTCCATTACTTGCGTGCTATGGTTTATTTAACAGGTGACAAAAAAACTACTCACTATGGCCTCTGCACCACAACATTAGTACTTTACAAGACTAAGCACAACAACAGTAAAAACACAGCAGAAATCAACAACAACACAGGCAACAGTCAGCATCAATACCACATCATCACTCAGCACCAGCACACCATCACTCAGCACCAACAAAGCATCTCTCAGCACAACCACAGGTACCACTCAGCACCAACACCACAGCATCAATTTGCACTGTCACACCATCATTCCCCACCACCATATTAACAATCAACAACACTTAGCAAGAGCACAGAATCACACAGCACCACTGAGTGGTGCTCATTCACCAGCATCCTACATTGAGAGCCAAACAAAGAATAAACAACAGTGATTTTACTGTGACTTAAAAAATAGTGAAAAGGCGAGATGACCCCCCACGGGCGCACACACCACCAGCCATCAGTGCACGCTTTCACCAGGCATACACACACACCACCAGCCCTCCATGCACGCTTTCACCAGGCACACACACACACACACACACACATACACCACCAGCCATCAGTGCACGCTTTCACCAGGCATACACACACACCACCAGCCCTCCATGCACGCTTTCACCAGGCACACACACACCACCAGCCATCAGTGCACGCTTTCACCAGGCATATACACACACACCACCAGCCATTCATTCACGCTTTCACCAGGCGCACACACACACACCACCAGCCATCAGTGCACGCTTTCACCAGGCACAAACACACACACCACCAACCATCAGTGCACGCTTTCACCAGGCCTACACACACACCACCAGCCATCAGTGCACGCTTTCACCAGGCACACACACAACCGGCCATCAGTGCACACTCTCACCAGGCACAGATACCATCTGCCATCAGTGCACGTATTCACCAGGCATACACACCACCGGCCGTCAGTGCACACTTTCACCAGGCACACACACACATCACCAGCCATCAGTGCACGCTTTCACCAGGCGTACACACCACCGGCCCTCAGTGCACACTCTCATCAGGCACAGACACCATCAGCCATCAGTGCACGCTTTCACCAGACACACACACACACCACCAGCCATCAATGCACACTTTCACTAGGCACACACACACCACCAGCCATCAGTGCACGCTTTCACCATGGCACACACACACCACCAGCCCTCAGTGCACGCTTTCACCAGGCATACACACCACCGGCCCTCAGTGCACACTCTCACCAGGCACAGACACCATCAGCCATCAGTGCACGCATTCACCAGGCATACACACCACTGCACCACCACAGCCAACACTCAGCACCAATACCACATCATCACTCAGCACCAGCACAGCCTCAATCAGCACCAACAAAACATCACTCTTCACTCAGCGCAACTCCTGCATCACTCTGCGCAACACCTGCATCACTCAACTCAACTACAGCAGCACAAAATACAACCCTGCATCACTTAGCGCAACCCCTCCATCACTCTGCACCACCACATCACCACTCAGCAACACCACATTACCTCCTAGCACACACACAACCACGCCAATGAAGACATGCTTACACCACGCACACATCCCATCAGACGATAGTGCATGTTTCTTCCACGCACATACGCCAACCCCAGCATCACTTGCCAACCCCACACACACATAATGGCATGCACAATCAACATTAGTGCAAGCTTCTCTCACATACACAGAACAAGCATCTCACATACTCAGTGAAACCTTCCCTCACATTCACAGGACAGAGAGGGTGCCATCAGCATCAGTGCATCCTTTAATCACATTCGCAGTGGAAGCTACCCTCACAATTTGCAAAGAATGGAGGACAACACACTATGGCAGAAGATACATTTCTCTCAAACACCATTACTCAGGCCACAGAATTGCTCCATAACTTGCGTGCTAATCAAAATTTCCAAAGTGACAGAACACTTAATCACTATGGCCTCTACACCACAACATCTCTCTCAGTCAGCTGCACGCTCGTCCATTCCACCCCCCCTCACTCTCATGCACGCTCTTCGCTCTCCATTTTTTTTTCTTAAACACCATTACTCAGGCCACAGACTTGCTCCATTACTTGCAGACTAATTTTAAATGTGATACAAGTCACATCATAAGTACAAAGTGCGGCGCACGGCTTGGATTTTGCTGTGTCCGTCATTGCATCTACATATATGAGACAACTTTGATGTTTTGGTTTGTTTTATTTCTTTTCCTTTACTGTGTGCAAACACGCTGACTACAGCCTCTCTCTCAGTCAGCTGCACGTTCTTTATTCCACCCCCTCCTCACTCTCATGCACGCTCTTCGCTCTCTATTTTTTTTATCTCAAACCCCATTACTAAGGCCACAGACTTGATCCATTACCTTATGTATAACTTTTGAAACATTTATTTCACAAAAAAACATTGTTAGTTTGGAATTTTGTCGAGGGGAAAAAAAATGTTCGGTTTGGGATTTCTAGTTGTTTGATCTTTTCAGGGTGGGGGTACACAGGTACATTAACAAGTGTTGCATTAAGAAGCCAGGGAAGTCGCTAGTGGCGCCAGGAACGAAACTACATCACCACACACATTCACATTTTCACACTTGGGAGCCAGGCACATTATCTTTGGGGACATCTCCTTGGGGCAAAGGAAGGGAATTCTCCTTTCATCCTTTGCCCATTAGCAAACACCTTAGCAGCAAATTTCTATCTTAGACCCTATATAAGCTGGGGAAAGGGTCACTTTGAGACATAGCCTTTTTCGTGTGCAGAAAGACAAGAGTGACCGACGAAACAACGCTGTATGTGCTGCAAAGACTAAAGATTCAAAGATACTACGCAACACATTTAAAATGTAAGTGCATTTAGGTTTGATTACCTAAAGGACTCTCCATGTTTGTGTTCATGCTCTTACTGACCCTTTCATCTCTCCATTTCCCTATCTCCTTCTCCTCTCTTCCTCTCTATTGCTACGTCTAACCCTTCTACGCACTCACTCTCCCCCCTCTAAACTTCTCTTTATCAACATCCCTCGTTCTATGTCCCTTTCACTAACCTCTCTTAGCTTATATCATTATTCCTTTCTCTCTCTCACTCCCTTTCCTGCTTACACTCTTTTTCTTTCTTCCACTCCCTCGCATTCTTCCTCTAACTCCCTCACTAGATCAACAATAAATTAAACATTAATACGTCTCGCTTACATCACCCATTCTCAATATCTCGCACTCAACTTATCATGCACTAAAAATGTGATACATAATTTCTAATTATACTATTGATTTCGCAGATAACGCATCGACTGTTTTAAATCCAGACTGCCCAAGTTGTGATCGCTGAACAAGATTATTTTTTTGGTAAGTAAATGCAAATTTTAACATTGCCATCTGAAAAGTTTCATGCTTTTGTAAATTTCATTTATTTTCATTTACTGCGCGCAAACACGCAGAGCACAGACTTAGATGCACGTTCGTCCATTCCACCCCACCCCCTCCCATGCACGCTCTTCGCTTTCCTTTTTTTTAATCTCAAACCCCATTACTCAGACCACAGACTTGCTCCATTACTTACGTGCTATTCTTTTATGTGATGCAAGTCACATCATAAGTACAAAGTTTGGCGCTAGACTTGTACTTTTGCTGTTTCCGTCATTGCATCCCAATGTATGATACAAGTTTCATGCTTTTGTAAATTGTATTTCTTTTCCTTTACTGCGCCCAAACACGCAGAACATAGCCTCTCTCTCTTAGTCAGCTGCACGTTCGTCCATTCCACCCCCACCCTCCCTCTCATGCACGCTCTTCGCTCTCTTTTTTTTTTTTAAATCTCAAACCCCATTACTCAGGCCACAGACTTGCTCCATTACTTGCCTACTATTCTTTTATGTGATACTACTCACATCATAAGTACAAAGTGTGGCGCACAAATTTTCTTTTGCTGTTTCCGTCATTGCAACCAAATATATAACACAAGTTTCATGCTTTTGTAAATTTGATTTCTTTTCCTTCACTGCGCACAAACCTGCTGATCACAGACTCTCTCTCACTCAGCTGCACGTACATCCATTCCAACCCCCCTCACTCTCCTTTGCGCTCTTCTACTCAACAACAACGTCTAGTTACTCCTCAAATGTTTCATGCTTTTGTACATTTCATTTCTTTTCCTTAACTGTGCGCAAACCTGCAGATCACAGACTCTCTCTCAGTCAGCTGCACGTGAGTCCATTCCAACCCCCCTCACTCACATTTGCGCTCTTCTACTCAACAACAACGTCTAGTTACTCCTCAAATGCTACATAATAAGGAACACACATTTCGCAACACTTCGCCACATCTCACAGACCTTATTCACAGGAAATGGACACACAATATGCCACTGCTCCACAGTCTCTAGTTCATCCTCCGTGACTACGTCATAACATACACACATTGCACAAGACTTAAAGCTAAATTCCATACTCACTTATCTGCAGATCAAAGCACAATGTTAACAAGATCCACAGCTTCCCGGTCCTCCTCCGATGATCCCTCCTAACGCACATTCAACTCACACCACTTCGCCACACCTCAATCACACAGCTCACAATCACTTAGCAACATCTCACAAACCCTCTTGCATCCAAATAAACGCATCCTTTAAAAAAAAAAACACAGCCTCCCATTCTACGTCATAACATACACACGACCACAGCCTCTCTCTCACTCAGCTGCACGTTCGTCCATTACACCCCCCCTCCCTCTCATGCACGGTCTTCGCTCTCCATTTTTTTTATCTCAAACCCCATTAGTCAGGACACAGAGTTGCTCCATTACTTGCGTGCTATTCTGTTAGGAGATACTAGTCACATCATAAGTACAAAGTGTGACGCCCGACTTCTATTTTGCTGTTTCCGTCATTGCACCCAAATATATGATACAAGTTTCAGGCTTTTGTAAATTTAATTTCTTTTCCTTTACTGCGCGCAAACACACATTCAGCTCACACCACTTCGCCACACCTCACTCAAACTCTCACCGGCAGTTAAACACACAAGATGCACATTTCTAGCACACTGCAACACAGTTCTTTATACGTGTTCCCTCCCTCCATCCATCTATTTTACCACCCACCCATGTGCTGACTTGAAGTCTGCTACGCACAACAACCATATGTTGTTGATTGCCACAACTACTTCACATGTTTTTGGGGGAAAAATGTTTATAATGTATGTGTTATGAGCACACTATAGCCATCCTCCCGCTGTCCGTGTTGTTTACTCCCACAGTCTTTGTAACTACTTTCCTCCAACAGTTACAGCCCAGATCTTGCAAGCATGCTGTAATGCCTTATATGTTGCCTCTCTCCATCCTACTACCACCATTAAATAATCTCCCTGTTTAATTTTGGGGGGCATACTCTTACTGCACCTTTACTCACTCCCTTCAGATATTTCCTTCTACCCTCTTCGGCTCACTTGCTACCTCTCCCACACTTCCATTCACACTCATCTCCCTCTAAACTTGCCTTTGTCACACTCCCTATATCTTTATCTCTCCCATTCACTCACCTCTTTCTTAGCCTCTATCACTCTTCCTTTTGCTACTCTCCCTCACACATACTCTTCCTCAGGCATACTCTTATACCCATCACGCAGTCTCACCATCATGCCCTCAGTCACACTGTGATACATTGTCGAAAAAATTTGTGAATGTTCAAAACTATACAAAAATTTTAACCCAACAATTTCATTAACTGTTTTGATTTTAAAATTAAAGTGATATTTAAGGATAGGCACATTATAACAATTTTATTACATCTCTTTTCAGATTTTTCAAACGGGGTTTACAACCGTCCACAAGTCAAGGTAATTATTCAAATAATTTAGTTCTTAAAATTCACTACTAATTTTAATAGTACCTCCCTTACATAAAAACTCTTGTTTTGAAACATAAAAAAGGTGGAATTAAATTTAACATGCTTGGATGCTTAAAAGCCAGTTACCATCAAGGGAATACAAGATTTAATAGCAGTTCACAAGGGAAGCAATGTTTACCAAATAGTACCTTTGCTATTTTGCATCATTTATGCAAACCAGTAAATACCTGGAACTCCAATGACCTGCATTATATAATGGACCTTGGAGATGCTTTATATCTACAAATGCATTCCATTAACAAAGAAACACTTATGCATCCGGATGATTTGCCAAAATATATAGAGCACAATCAACAGATATATTCACTTACACTACTGAACCCTTACTATGGTGATGTCCTGAAACGTTTTGATAAAGACTATCCAGATATTAGCACTGCATTACATGTAAGTCTTTCTAAATACTGTGGGGTGCTACTTTGTATGAGTGTGTATTTCATTTCAATTTTTAGACATATGCAAACATACTTTGTATTTGATTCACATAGCAGGGACAATGAAGGCATGCCACATTCAAATGGGACATGTGTTATACTTGAAATAAAATCTTTTGAAGGACTTCTGGAATATGTTGTAAAACTAGCAAGAACATTTAGAGATCCGTCTCAGGAATGCGTATTATCTGAATTAACGCCAATAGATATAAAGAACATTAAGAAACAATCCTTAGAAAGAACACTTAGAGCTCACAAGAAAAACAGTCATTTAACTCCAGTTAAGGGAATGTCTGTACATACTACTGAGGTTACTGTAAAAACTAATTCTAAAACAAGATTACTTTATCCAGATGCTTTAGGGATTCAAAGTAAGGGTAGTAATAGCAGTACTATTGATAAACATCATTTTGCAGGAACAAGTACTTCTATTCTGGGGACAAAAAGCAGTCTAGAATCAACACAGATCACTTGAGCTTTTCTAAACCTAGTGTGGGAAAAAGGAAAATTTCTAATGCTGAACTAGGAGGCATTGGCAATATAAAGAACAAATGTCTGGACCAAAACAGACCAACTGTAAGTTTACCACTGGTACAAAACATAACTTCTTCAGATGCTTTAGGGATTCAAAGTAAGGGTTGTAATAGCAATTCTATTAAGAAAACTCATTTCTCAGGAACAAGTAGTTCTATTCTGGGGACAAAAAAAGAGTGTAGAATCAACACTGGTAACTTGAGCATTTCACAACCTAGTGTGGGAAAAAGGAAAAGTTCTAATGCTGAACTAGGAGGCATTGGCAATATAAATGAAAAATGTCTGGAACAAAACAGACCAACTGTAAGTTTACCACTAGTACAAAACCGTAAAGCAAGAAAACAAATGCATCGAATTATTAGTAAATTCCATCGGGAAATATTGCGTGGACCAGAGTACGTTTGTACTCTTTGCAATCAGTTGTGGCATAAACAGACAATAAAAAATACACGCACTGTTTGCAAAACAGAAATGTTTAAAAGGTGTAACATTAGTAGCAAGAAAACCAATTATATTTGTATGACTTGCTATGCTTACATCAGAAAAGATAAAATTCCACCATGTTCAGTTCTAAATGGCATGGTGTTCCCAAATGTACCAATAGAATTAGAATTATATGATTTAGAACAACGATTAGTTTCTCCTAGGATACCTTTTTTGCAAATTCGTAGTTTACCACGTGGATTTCAAAAATCATTATCAGGTGCTGTAGTTAACGTACCTGCAGATGTCATGACAACTGTTACCATTTTACCAAGACAAATTAATGATGCCATGACAATCCCAGTTAAATTAAAAAGGAAATTAGTATACAAATCCCATACACATTATGAATATATTAGACCAAACACCGTTAAAATGGCAGCTACATGGCTAGCAACCAATAGTGCCATGTTTAATGAATATGGTGTGACAATTAACCCGAACTGGGAGTATATACCTTTGACTGATACTTCAGAGACAAACGATTCTTCTGATACTTCTGACAACATGGAAGCAGGGAATTTAGATACTATGTTGACAAATGAAACAATTACCAGTAATACTGTCAATGTGTTAAGTTTAGCTCCAGCTGAACATAATACGCCAAGAGGTTTATATGAGGATAAAGATTCCTAGTTTTTGGCTTTCCCAACAATTTTTGTGGGTAACGAAGGCTAAACAACAAGGAAAGACACATACCGGTACATTATAGTACTATTTGTCAATGGGAATTAAGAAGTCATGATAGAAGAGTAGCTAACAGTATTACTAATGTCTTCTTTAAACTTAAAAAATTACATATTAAGCAAATCCACGGGAAAATAAATATTTCCATAAGGAAAAATTATACTGATGGAAAAACTATTACTGCTAAAGACATAAAATATAATATTGAAAACTTATTCCAGTTTAATGAAGGTTATAAAGTATTAAAAACTATACGCAGTTCACCTCCATATTGGGAAAGTTGCAAAAAAGACATTTTTGCTATGATAAGACAACTTGGCATACCAACTTTTTTTTTAACTTTATCTGCTGCAGAAACTAAATGGCACCATTTAATCAATATACTATTGAGAGTTAAAAACTTAAATGAATGCACAGCGGAATAATTCAATAACATGTCTTGGGAAACAAAATGTAGATTAATACAAGAAGATCCAATTACATGTGCAAGACAGTTTGACTATCAAGTTAGAAAATTGTTTAATTGTGTCTTGATGGATGGGACTAATCCAATTGGGGAAATAGTAGACTACTTTTACAGAGTCGAATTCCAACAGAGAGGATCGCCACAAATACATGCATTACTATGGATAAAAAATGCACCCCTCTATGGTGTATCACCAGTTGAGATAGTCAATAATTTTATTGACAAATATATTACATGTAATAAGTCAGATGACACAGTTTTACAGCCTTTAATTAATTTACAAAGGCATGGACACACTAAAAATTGCAGGCGTAAAGAAAGAAGAACTTGCAAATATCAATACCCAAAATATCCAATGTCAAATACTCTCATCTTATAGCCATTAACACTTGAGGGGACAGATAGGCAATGGAAAGATAATATAAAACGTATCCATGAAGCAATGAATACTACACATTTTAATACACTGTCTTTTGAGGACATACTTAACTTGTTCCATGCTTATGACAAGGTCAGCTCGTCATGCAGTACACTGGATGTGTGCTAATGACGAGCTGACCTTGTCATGAACAATGGGAATCCAATCTGGTCAGCACCCAGCGGGAAAAGCCTTAGCATTGAAGGTGTTAAGATGGATGATAAAGAATATATAACTTCAATACAAAATACTTTAGAAAAACCAACAATCTTTTTAAAGAGAACCCCAGAAGAATGCTTCATTAATAACTACAATAGTACTATTTTAAAAGCTTGGCGAGTAAACATAGACTTACAGTTTATACTAGATGCTTATGCTTGTGCGGTCTACATTATTTCATATATCAGTAAATCGCAAAGAGGAATTAGTAAACTTATTGCACAAGCTGCTAAAGAGGTGAGAAGCAACAGTAATGTCAAAGAACAACTTAAACACATAGGAAACAAATTCCTCAACTGCACAGAAATTAGTGCGCAAGAAGCAGCATATCTCATTCTTCAGATCCCATTACGGAAAAGTTCACGTGCATTTGTATTTATTAATACTAGCCCTCCAGAAAAAAGAACTTATTTAATGCGGGATATGGAAACTATTAATGCTTTGCCAGAAAATTCTACTAACATTCAATGTGAAAATCTTATTGCTAAGTACTGCAAGAGGCCAAAAACATTAGAGATGTGTACTTTAGCTGATTATGCAGCTAATTTTAACTATGGCAAAAAAAAATGTATACCAGAGAAATAAATGATTGTGAAGATTTACTTGCAGAAACAAACTTTTACAGCTCAGATGAGGAAGAAATAGAAATAGAATGTACTGAAGAGGAGAGAGAAATGATGAATAATAAAAACAAGTATGCTTTAAGTAAGCGCAAGCGGAGCAAAATAATACGCTATTGCAGATTTAACAAAAACAATGAGCCTGAAGAATATTATAGAGAAATATTAATGTTGCACTATCCATGGAGGGAAGAACATAAAATTATATTAAACATGGACACTTACTATAATAGGTATCTCCAGGTTAAAAATGTTGTTGATGTACAACTTAAAATATATAACCATCATCACGGGGAGGTTACAAACATTACTAATGAACAGTGTGATGAAAATCAAATATCCCCCCCTCTATCACCTCTGTTAATACCAACAGAAAATAGGTGCGATGGAGGAAACAATAAAGAAAATCAATATCTATATGATTTGTCATTAGATTTTAGAGTTAGAACAATAACAGAAGAAGAAAGCTTAACTAACTCTATTTTACCTGATGATACATACCATAAAATGATGCAAAACTTAACGGGGGAACAACTCAATTTTGTTTACCATCACTTGCATTTGTTAAAAACTAAAAGCACGCCATGCTATACTTTTTGCACAGGAGGGGCTGGTGTTGGTAAAAGCTTTCTAATAACTGCACTATATCAACCATTACTACGCTACTATAATACAAAGGCAGGTGAAAATCCAGATAATATATATGTCTTACTTACTGCTCCAACAGGAAAAGCAGCACATAATATTAATGGAAAAACATTGCATAGTACTTTCAAAATACCTGTATCACCAAGTTTAATATATAAACCACTAACTCATGAAAATAGAACTTCTCTACAAATTCAAATGATGCATGTTAGAGTTGTTATTATAGATGAAATTTCAATGGTGGGTCAAAATATGTTCAATTTTATACATAATAGGCTACAAGAAATAAAATCCTCAAATGAACCATTTGGAGGGATTTCAATTTTAGCTATTGGTGACTTTTACCAATTGAAGCCTGTTTTTGACAGATACATGTTTCAGGATTCTCCCAAATTTGTATGGCCCTTTAAGTACTAACTTATGGAAAGAACATTTTAAACTATTTGAATTAACTAAGATTATGCGCCAAAAAGAAGATCTTCATTTTGCTGAACTACTAAACAGATTAAGAGAGGGGAAGCATACTAAGGAAGATATTGTACAAATTAAACAAAGAGAAATGCCACCAGATGAGAGTCTTTTGGAAACAATAGCATATATAATGTCTACTAATGTTGAAGTTAATGAAATTAACAGACTTGTTTTAGAGAAACATAGCAACGGATATCCAGTGTACATAACAGTAGCTAACGATACCGTGAGTTCAGATGTGTCAAAAAATGTAAAACAAGCTATACTAAATGTTTGTTAAAAAGTGTGATCTATAGTCGGAAAAAAGGATAGCGTTTAGATAAAGGTCTAAGCCGTTAAACATGCATTGACGTGAGCCGTGTACTCACGGACTGTTTCAACCAGCTTTGACGCCGTCTCTGAAACGCGCTGTTCTGTTTCAGAGACGGCGTCAAAGCTGGTTGAAACAGTCCGTGAGTACACGGCTCACGTCAATGCATGTTTAACGGCTTAGATCTCTGTTAAGTTCACGGTCCGGTGACTTTTACTCTGACTTTTTTATGTTTATGGGCTGGATGGACCTTTATCTAAACGCTATCCTTTTTTCCGACTATAGATCACACTTTTTAACAAACAACACACGCATGAGTGTTGGATTTCACCTGAACATTCGGGCACCTTTTTAGATTTTTTAAACACCGGTCACAAACACAGTGATATGCGATAATGTGTGCACCTGAATGGTTTGAGCACACACAGTGACATGTTGATTTGTTCCTTTTTTGTAGAGTTGTCCCCTGAGGAAGGGCTTACACATTAGCCCGAAATGCATTGGGGAAGGAATTATATCTGATGATGTTAATGCTGGATGTACAAGCAGTAACCTATGTGTTATGGAAACTTTGATGAACAATTAAATATTTTTTGGAACCCCAAGATGAGAAGCAATGTTGATGATTAAACAGATAGACTTTTCAGTCTGAACCACAGAGCGGTGCAACGGGGTGTCTCCTTCCATTGGGAGGAGCTTTGTATTAAAATTATAATACACCCAAAAGTTAACGAGGAAATGGTAAGATTACGGGCAGATATGCAACTTGAAATAACTATCCCACAATTACATAGATACACTGCACATTTCAATATTATCCCACACAATATACGATCACTTCAGAAGCATTTCACATCAATGATAGCTGATAGTAACATGATGCAAGCAGACATTATTTGCTTAACTGAGATCAACACTACAAGGAAGGCAACTGCAACAGATTTTACAGTAGAACAATATCATCACATTATATTTGATACATTTCATACCTACAACACTAACCATGGGATGATACTGTACTACAAAAAAAATCTTTTTACATTACCTATTTATGAAACACACCAAGGAATAGACATTTTACATTTTACATTACATATAAATAGCACAGATTACCTTATTATTATAGTATACAAACCACCCCATAGACTTATTACTTCTCTTTTGGAATTCATCACGATTACCACTGATTTTTACCCACAACACAAACTCATCATTATGGGTGATTTCAATGTGAATGTATCTCTAGCCAATTCACACACTAACAAACTAATTGGGTTCTTTGAAACTAAGTTACAATGTAAACAACTCATAGACAATTACACAACTGACTACCAGACTATCTTAGATCATATATATATATACTAATGACATACTTCAAAATTATGGTACATTAGAATGCTATTACAGTGATCATAAAGCACTATGGGTTTGTATTTAACATTGTTTGTGACAAATTTTTCTATTTCAGAGTATGACTATTCAAGAAATCATTAATCTTAACACTGATGAAAACAAACCTTATCAGAAACCCATCAGGGTCAATGTTATCAAGTGCTCAGGCAAAACTAATTATAAAAATGCCAAACAGGAAAATAAAGTTCTATAACATTTAGCTCTAGCTGATCAAACTGGAACAATTAAAGCGACGTGCTACCAAGAAGAATTATACCAACAGACAAAAAACAACTGTGGCCTACTAATCTGCAATTTTTTGGTGAAAAACAAAATACTTCTCATTACAAAGCAAAGCAAAGTTACAAAATATCCTGCAATGCCTATAAATCAAATTCTAATTCAAGAAGCAGAAAACATTTTGCAGCCGCCTGCACCACCTGCTTCTCCAATTAAGGACATCAAGCGTGCAACTCTAAAAACACTTATGACAGTTTGTGGGACAATTTCTGAAGTAAGTATATGTATGTTATAGTGTGTGTGTTGCAGCTTGTGTTGTCTGGTGTTGTGTGTGGTGCTTTCTGTGCCATTGTCATTGTGTGTTTTGTGTTTGTGAGTGTATATGGGTGTGTGTAATTTTGTGTGTCGATTGGTGTGTGCTTGTGTGTGTTGATGTTATTGTGTGTTTTTGGATATGTCCATGTGTGTATGCTGTTGCCGATGTTATTGCATGCTGTCATTTACTTTTTGGTTGTTGAGTATGTCATTGCAGTTTATTGCATTATTGTGGGTCTTGTGGTGTCTTT